>NC_067398.1:96720553-96798053 GCF_016432865.1 Antechinus flavipes | reverse complement strand
CAGCCTTCAAAAAAAAAAAAAAGGTATCTGCCAATGATAGGCAAACTAAGCTTTTAGACACTACTTTTGAGCTCAATCTATGATCTATTGGAGATAAACCTACTATGTATTATCACATACTAAGGACTGGCTTGTAACAATATAGTAAACCTAAAAAGATGAATATACAAATACAACTGTTCTTTCTCCTCTATGATGGACCAGCACCTGGTAAGCAGGTTTGATCAAAGTCTCATTTGGAGGTAAAGTTAACAAAGAGGAGAGCTTTTGTATGTTTCCAGGTGCATAACTCCAATAAATGTGTCCAAATGACTGAAATTTCAACCTTCATGAGATCCCTCTCCCCCCACGCCAATCCCCAAAATTAAGCATATGCACACTGAGCTTAGCATCATTTCAAATCAAGTTTTTCAAAAAATAAAAATCCAGTATCTCCAAATGTATCCAAATTAAACATTAGAACTTAGATACTAATTCCCCAACTGTGACATATTATGCAAACTACTCTAAGCCTAATTATTATTTCTCCTCTAACAAAAGAAGGAGGGGGGAAAAAAGGGGGGGGGCGGAGGGATAGAGAAAAGAAAAAAAAAAGGAAAGGAAAAGAAAGAAATGAAATGAAGAGGAAAGGAAAAGAAAAAAAGAGAAGAGAGAAGAGAAGAGAAGAGAAGAGAAGAGAAGAGAAGAGAAGAGAAGAGAAGAGAAGAGAAGAGAGAAGAGAAGAGAAGAGAAGAGAAGAGAAGAGAAGAGAAGAGAAGAAGAGAAGAGAAGAGAAGAGAAGAGAAGAGAAGAGAAGAGAAGAGAAGAGAAGAGAAGAGAAGAGAAGAGAAGAGAAGAGAAGCCTCCCAATACCATCTTAGGAGCACAGGTACAAACCATACTCCAACAAGTAGAAAGGAAATAAATGGCTTCTGAGATTTTCCTTTGGCTGTATAGTCTGGATCATGGAATAATGTTCACTGAATATTTTCTCTGGAACTATTTAAGGAAAAGTTCCTTAAACTGCCTCAGGAAAAATTTTATGTCCAAAAGAATCGATTTTTTTTTTTTTTTGCTACTCTGGCTTTCACACAGATCCTTACTCAATCATTTTTCAGATTAAAAAATGCACAGATATTAAAGCAAGCAAACTGGTTTTCCCCTCAGACAATGGATCTGACCTAAAATAAGAGGTGTACCCTATAAATGTATATTAATACCCAAAGTCATTGAAAACACTATGGAAATGTAAATATATGTATCTCAAGAATGAAATGCACATTTATAATGTGAATCACAAACCAAAAAAAAAAAAAAAAAAAACTGCTACAAATATATTTTACAATATTAAACTAAATAATGAAAAACTAAAAAGGAGCAAACAAAAACTTGCTGAAACTTTAACTCAATCTCCCTGAATATTCACATAAAATAAGAAAGGATGCTTTAGAAATATTCCACCAAAGGGGAGAGAATTTTAAAGTGTCAAAAATTTTACTTTCCTTAAACAAAATTATAACCTTTAAAATAATTTCTTATTTTACATGGACTTGATTTTTAAATGACAGAAAACTGATATTTTTCCTTTTTGCCAAATCATTGAATCAATGCCATATTAAAATGTTCGAATATACCATACTTTATATTTTCTTTTAAACTTTCAACAATGCTCAAAGTAATTATAGGTGTATTTATTCTAAGCCTGTGGTCTTAGAAAATAATCCAAAAAAGTGTAATTACTGAAAAATGTATTTTTTAATATTTATGCTTACAATTATGTATTTACCCTCAATGAGGTAAAATTAGTTGGAAAGAATTTGCATTTTGGTTAAAATGAGCTAACAAGACTACAGGGAAACAATACAATTTTAATCAGCAGGGCAAGAAAGAGTTTTCCTTCTAAGTTCTGTAAGCAAAATTCCCACAACTGATCCTTTTTTAAAATGTTCGTGATCTTTACATTATTTTGAGTTGGTGAGCACTAATGTGTTTTCTATTTTTATTTCATTTTCACATCAAGGAATTTTCTACATATTCATATTAATACTGGAAGTAAGCAACTAAAGAACTGCTTCATTTGGTCTAAATATCATTATATACTTTCTGGTAGTTATGAATTTTTTGAGAAGACAGTTTGGCACAGTGGATAGAGTACAACCTTGGAATCAGTGAGAGTTAGATTCAAATCCAGTCTCTCATACATAGAGGTTTTAGTACTCTGGGCAAAGTACTTAACCTTTCACTTCCCCAGGTAATTTATCTTAACACCTTAAATTTAACAGCAATGCTAAATCTGCAGTTATCTGCAGTTTCCTTACTAGAAATTATACAATAAAATCACAGGCCTAAACTAAATATATTCATAAACATGTATATATGTATGCATGCATGTATATGTAAGTACTCACCTTAAGATTCTGGTCTTTCTCTAAGGCATGAGGCTATAGCTTATTGTCTATGTTAATATGATTGCTTTCAAAAACAAATCTTGTATTCACTGCATTGAAATACTATTCAGCATTTCCATTTTTCAATGAATGCTGAGAGGTAATATTACTCAGGAAATAACATGAAATGAACATAAAGGAATGTACAGTTGAGGAACCCAGCTTTGAAAGCTCTTCTAGATCTACCTTTGATTTATCATACAGTACCTGTAATTCCCAGAGTTCAATCTGCTACTGCTGTTAACAGATTCTATAATCCAGAATGACAGTAAACTACCCTTTCCTTTTCTTTTATTCACAATTTCTTTTTGAGGCTCAGTTAAGTACATAGCTGGGTTAAAGATCAGTGGTTTTTCATGTGACATGCTCTGGTATTCATCTAATGGCTTGTCAAGACAAAACTGTCCCTGTTCTTGCCAAAATAATAAAAATGACTCTCCACATCGCATGACAATCAGCCCTTCCTTATGGCGAAACAACTCAAGCTTATGTAATTAACTTGTTTTATAGATTTTTTTTTTTTAAATAACTGACATTATGCCAGGAAAGAGGATGCAATTCTCAAAGAGATAAAAATTCTCACCCCCCTCTCACTCACTAAACCAACATGTGCACTAGTTTCCTATCAAATCAGATTTGCCTATTTCCTAAAGATAATGCTGAAGTTACAAATATGTATTGCATCAGAGTGGATAAGTTAATACGTGCAAATTATGCAGAAGCAGCCGGCTGGGCACAGTCACAGACAGAGGTGGGGGATTCAATTGAGGAAATGTCATTTTTCTTGAGAACAAAGTATGGGACTTGCTTTGCAACATCTGTTGGGCTGTGTGAAATGTTAACAGATGTCTTAAGTGAAAAAAAAAAAAAAAAAAGAGGAAGAATTAATAAAGGAAACGTCCTCTAAACAGATAATCCACCCAAATTTCCATATTCCCAAGGAAAAAAATTTGACAGCAACATTTTTTTCCCCTAAAAAAAATCTGCTATCGTTATTTAACTATGTAAAGTTTTCTTTTCTTTGTGAAGCTGAAAAAGAAGACTTCTGACTTTTTGTTTTTTTAAAAAGGGAGGTGGGGGAAATCTACCAGCCACTTCATCCAAGCTTTCCTTAATTTTGAGCCTCATGGTGAATAATCACAATATACTAACAATCTCTACTTGATTCACATATGTAATTTAGTGGAAGGAGACTAGGAAATACATATTGTACAGAAAAAGAAATTTCTTTTACAGTGACTTTTTCCAACCCCCCCCACCCCCCAAAAAAGTACTGATCTTTTGTTTTTAAATCACCTTCATTTCAATATATATTCCTCATCCCACTCCTTTACTCTTGCAAACCATCTCTTAAAACAAAGAATGAAAAAGGATATGGAAGAGGCAGGGAGGAGGGGAAGTGGTTCAGCAAAACTAACAAGACATCAACTGAGTCTCCAAATGGAGACAATACTCTGCTCTGATGAACTCCCCCAACTCAATGAAGAAAGCTCGGAGAAGCATTTTCTCACCTCTTCACTCAGACCAAGCTTGGTCAAAATTATGTAAAATTCAAGTTCTTTTTCTATGTCTTTTCTATTTACACTATGGTAATCTTATCTATTTCTTTAGCTGGTTCTGCTGTCTTCACCCTTCATCAGTTAATAAAAGTCTACTTAGGCAAATCTTAATTCTTCAAATTCATCACTTCTTTTGCCACAGTAATATTCTATTACATTTAGATGCCATGAATTCTATAGCCATTCCCTGAGTTAGTGATGACCTATCTTGGTAAAAGGAGGACTGTGAAGATTTACAGCCCAAGTGGCAATCTTCCTATCAGAAGTTCACCAACAGTCTTTGAAAATGTATACTGTACATTACTAGATTTCTTATAGCACCTTTTGAAATGCAGATTTTTTTATAAGAATGAATAGTAAAGGCAACACATTTATTAAGCACTTTGTGCCAGGCACTGTGCTGAATACTGGCTTAATAATCCAAAATGTGTTTCTCTTGGAAATAAAACAATCCATGAACCTTTATTAAGTACTTACTATGTGCCAGACATTGTGTTAAGCCTAGGTTTACAAAGGGACAAAAGACAATTCCTGCCTTCAAGAAATCTGGGGAGAAGGGGGGAGAACGATGACCCAACTAGCAAATAAATATATACAAAGCAACAAAAGGATAAATGGGAAATAATGAACAGAGGAAAGGCACTAGAATTAAGAGCATTTGGGAAAGGCATGCAGTAAAAGTTGGGCAAACAACTCTTTCATTTTTTAAAAACTATTTCTTATAACAGTCACACCTATCTATCATGAAGATTTTTTGAGATTTCTTTTTTCCACTCATTCTACTGATTTTTATATTTCAGAGAACTCTAATAGGATTGGTTTCTAGGTTAATGGCTCCTCCTTGTCACTGAATTTATTAAGTAATTTATCCAGATATGAGCATCATGTTATGATAGTTTTTATAAATGTGTATGTTTTTCAACTTCTTAATCAAATCTGGTGACTAGTCCTGGTTTGACTCACTAGTCTGAGCAATGTCTCAAATCCTTCTTTTTGGGGAGTAGGGTAGAAAGATGGAGAATCTCTGTGATCGCTTCTCTCTAAAAATCCTAGGCAGAAATACACACCAATTATCAGCTTATGGATGGGTTGATCCAGAAGGCACCTAAGTGTTCTCATAAATCAAGCAAGTATGAAAAGATAGGAATTTCTGTTTTCATATCTGACTGTGGTTATAAATTACCCACTCTTCACTCCTGCTGTGTAAGGAACCATGTAAAAACTTTACATATTACCTCATGTTTATATCTACACATTCTCCAGGTGACCTTGGCAGCCAAAGGGCTAGCCATTTCAACATCTGGGAACCAAAGCCAGAACCCCATATAGACATCAGGGGGCAAGGCTACAGCCAAAAATGAAGGCAAGACATGTAGGATCATCCCTAAGAGCATTCCTAATGTTTTATTAGCCAAAACTACATCAGGTTCTGAGTCTTCACTCAAATTCCCTCAGACGAAATTTACTTCAGAGCAAATTTCAAATACAAAGGCATTGATACACCCTAAAATCATTTCCTCTGTGCAGGCTTGATACTTAATAAATGAATTCTTGTTGTGGCCGTCTAATCGAAATGTGCACTTACGCAGTGTATACTTAAAAAAACATACCACCCTATTCATTTTATGACCTTTGATCAGTGAGAGGAAGAGTCCTCAATAATAAAAGGCATGAAGATGACACAGGTCTCAATTACTGTAACAGAGGGGTGGTAGAAACATCTCATGAATTAGCAGTAATGTCAAAGTAAATATCACCTAGACACCTCACTGTACTCTCTCCAAAGAGGGATATGGGCATTGATTGACACATTTTGTGTTGGCATTGAATTGGAAAAGGGTTGTGATATAGCATCTGTTGACAGGCTAATCAGTTATTCAGCTTTTCAGAAACACATAAGGGAAATATTCTATTGTTAGAAACTGCCCCATTTTGATAGGCTGAACAGATTTTGGTAAGGTGAACTGAATAAAGCAGTTTTACCAAATGTAGGTAAAATGATGAATGACTCAGAAGCAAGGCATGCGCAAATGCAAAAGCAGAAATGATTTTCATCATCTTAGGTTGGTGTGAAATTCTTGCCTACAAAGATCAAACATGTTAGCTTGTTTGAGTTCAAGGAGGAAAAAATGCTTTAGAGATACTTTAGTACTATCCTCTCAGGAGTATTAGAAAGAGTAGTTTCTCCCAAGCAACAAAGAGTCTTTTTTTTTTAAGTCTTCAAATGGAAGGAAACTGTGGGAACACTTCCTTGAATGAACTTTGAAATCAGATTGAGAAAGGTATGGTGGGGATTTATTATGAGATAACTATGGTGGGATACAAGGAATCCTCCTAAAGACTATTATTATCAAGCCAATTTCTATAGTTCTTTCTTTCTAAGATAAGTGGAACTAGAAACCTATTGCCCTAGAGAAGTTATCATAACAACAGGATAAATTCAATATGCAAGTTACTATCAGACAGACAGATTCATAAATACAGTATTATCACATTTTATGACAGCATTAGGCTATTTAAGCTTTGTTGTATAAATGGAAAGCAATTTCTACGATTTTACACAGAAAAGAATATAAAGTATGGATGATATCCTCTCAGGCATGATTTATAAAACTTAAAATAATTTTTTAAAAGAATGAAATTTCAACCTACTTAAAATCCCAAATCACCAGTAAACCCTGGAGAAAATCACATCTACATCTTAAAATAAAATATTTCATTTGTAAGGATTGGGAAATTAAGAATCTTATTATTTTTTTAAAACATTTCACAAATAATAAATATAAGTGAATGAAGCAAATAAATGCCTAAGCAAAACCTAAATAGTCCAATGGATTCCCCATACCTAGCTACCTTCTCTGGTAACATATAATTAAATTCTCTTCTATTAAAAATCTATGACGAACAATGGTCATATTTTTCTCTGGAATATTTAGAGTTGAATAAAGCAGCACTCATATAGAATAGGATTAAAGATTTAGAAGTATGATAGACTTTAGAAATCATATCATTCAACTCTTTCATTTTACAGATAAAAAACTAGAGTATATTATTTGCCCAGAGTCACACAACTATTGTATCTTGGACAGAATTTGAACATAGGTCTTTCTGATTCTACGTCCAACACTATTATGCACTGCATTGGGCTAGGAAAGTAGATTTTAGAAGGCTACTCAAGGAAAAGGAGACTTGATAAGGAATAAGAATACAAACAACATTCCTCACACCTTTTAAGTATCTACACATGCTCTGTTTGCATTAACATTTTCTAGGTTTGCTCCAGTTAATTCATTCTATATGACATTACTACATAAATGATGATGTGTCGGTAAGGAGAGATGACATAAATGCTATAAAATTATTTTTTAAACATATCATATTTATATACCAACGTAAAGAGGCGTCAAATACAGGTCCAGAAAGGATCTGTCTCTCTGTGCAAAACTAAATCCACTTAAATATGGAGATGTTTAACACCAAAAGATAATTGCACTGGATATAGTGAAGTGCTTTTTTTTTTTTTTTTAAACTACCACAATTTAAGAAAATCTATAAAAGGACAGAAGTATTATGATATGTATCAGTTGAAAAGTGACTCATACTAAAATAATAATAATGATAATCACTAATGATAAGCATTAGCTCTTAGTATATCAGTGATTAATCTTTTTTAAATGACTTTCATAAGAACTGCAAAGAAAATGTATTATAACTTTTTGCACTTTCAATCCATAACATTCATTAACACAAACAGCAATCAAGTAATTAAAGTATTTATTTTAAGAATGGAAGCAAGTATAGAACCAGATCTGACCTCATGTTTCTTGACTCCAAATCTTGTGCTATTTTCTTTTTCACAAAGCTCAGTATAGCTGGTACACTAATCCTCATAGCAACAACACTTGCATCATCAGTCCTAGGGCTAAGAACCCAAATAAGACTATTCTATGGGACGACACTTGAGTATTCTGCAATCTAGACTGACTCTTCCCTACCTCAGAATAAAGGAAAGGCCATCAATGGAAGATGCTGAATCATGGAATAAGAACTAAAATAAGTCTGATTCATTAAAGAATCACAGAAACAGAAAGTGACATCCCCGTCAAAAGCAGGATATCAGAATCACAAGAATATGGGGAAGAAAATGAGCAAAGATGATCCAGATGATCCAGAATCAAGTCTCTACAGGAACATAAGTATCCCAGAGAGTTTCCTCAACTTGATAACTCACCTTTTTTTCAGATATATACATACATATTATTATAACGATATTCCTTCTAAATTTCTGGCAGCTGGATAATTATTATCACTGTTGACCACAATTACCCTGTTAAGAAAACAGCAGTGTCTAAATGGTGGATACAATGTCTCATTCCTCACTCCTCTCTTCTAAAATTTGCACACATAAACATTTCAAATTGAATTTGTATAGTTGTTAACATAGAAATCTAATCGATACTTAAAATTTTCACTTTTTTTCTTTTTAGAATTGATTTCCCACCCACTGGTGCCATTTTCAGGTTATGATTCATACCATAAACATCTATGGACTTATATACTATGTTTAAGGCATTACTGCTACACTATGCTAAGCATCTTAGAGGATGTGAAGATAAACAAAGCAGTTCTTATCTTCAAGGAATTTACAATCTAGTGGGGAAGGTAATACACATATGTAAACACTGATGATACAAAGCAGAATTTGATAATTGTTACACAAAAGATATCCTCTTCCTCCCACCACCACCCCAAACCCCCTAAAAATAGGAATTTAGAGGAGGGAAAGATCGTTTCCAACTGGAATAATTATGGGAAATCTCAAGAGCTAGATATTGAAATGTGGATAAGTTTACAATGGGCAGGAATAAGCAGAAGGCATTATAGATGAAGAGAATATAAGAAAACATCACAACAGGAAAACATGGGAATATATTTGAACCAGCCAATAATTTGGCTATAGCATAAAGTGCATTTAAAAGAACAGTGTAGAAGTTGAAAAGTAATACAGAGGTTCCTAAATGCCAGATTTTAAAAGCCTGAACCTCAGTTGATAGGAAATAAGGAGCTATTGAAAACCTGAAAAAGAGGTTTAAATTTTCAGTCATGCTCTAGGGAAAATTTAACTGGAAACAGAATGCTAGGGTGGAGTGCAGTGGGAACAGGTTGAAATCAGAATCAGTTAGGAATCTATTCCAAGTATCCAAGCAAAATTAACAAAAGCCTTACCAAAGTTGGTTACAGTGAAAATGAAAATGATAGGATCACTTTCAGAAATATCATGGAGATAGAAACAATTTTATTGTTTGTTGGTTAGTTTGTTTGTTCAATTGTTTTCATTAAATAAGAGTCTTAATGACCCTCTTTGGGGTTTTCTTAGCAAAGATACTAGACACTAGAGTGCGTTGCTATTTCCTTTTCCGGCTCATTTAGATGAAGAAACAGACAAGCAAGGTTAAATGACTTACTTAGGGTTAGATAGTTAAGCATCTTCAAAGCTAGATTTGAACTTATGAAATTCCCTCTCTTCCCCATTCGAAGCTCTGTGCTCTATCTACTGCACCACCTAGCTGCCCAGTGAAACTGATGAAGGGAGTTATTTAGTAGTATCTAATTCTTTGTGATCCCATTTGGGATTTTCTTGGCAAAGATACTGGAGTAGTTTGCTATTTCCTTCTCCAGCTCATTTTATACATGAGGAAAGTAAGGCAAACAGGGCTTGAGTGACTTACCCAGCATCACAAAATAAATGCTTGAATCCATATTTGAACTCTAATCTGAGTACAGGCTCAACAATCTACTTGCTATACTACCTAGCAGGAACAGAAGCAATCTGGTAAATTGGTTAGATGTGGCCCACAAGGAAAAAAGGAGGAGTCAGATGCAACTTAGACAGCTGAAAGAATGGTGATGTAAACAAAAATAAGTAAGTTGGGATGGAGGAATGGCTTTAAATGGAATAAGAGATGCATTCTTCCTTGGACATGTTGAAATCTGAGGTGATAACAAGATACCTAAGCTTACATGGTGAGACTTGTGCTAGTCTGCAGATAAAGTATACAGTAAAAAGAAATGAGAGGCAAAATCATGCATAAATGCCAGGTTTTAAAGAGAAAAAGTATGACTGATAAAAAACAAAGAGAGACAGGAAACAAACTATTACAAAACAGTACTATTAAAGCCAATGGAAAAAGCAGTATCCACTAGAAGAGGTAGTTACCACCATTCAATAAAGCAGAAGTTTCAAAAGGGATATAGAAAAAGGAAAATCCATTGAATTTAATAACTGAGTGATTGATCATCAATGAATCTCTGAATCGTCAGTTTCACTGCTAGATATGGGAAGAGGGGAACAGAAATGAAGATAGATGAATTAAGAATAATGCAGATGGTAAGACAGAAAACAGCAAAAGAAGGGAGAGAATGGCAAAGTATTACAGTATCTGCAAGAGATTACAGAATCCAGAGAAGCTTTGGGGTTCTTGCTTGTTTGTTTTTAATACATAAAGATCTGAAAAGATCCATAGGCAAAAAGGAAGATATCAACAAGATAGTGATAATGAAAATGCAAAACTATAGAGGATAACTGATGAATCAAAGTCCTAAAGAGGCAGGAAAGAAATGAGAGATCAAGAGAACATGTTCTAGAGAAATTTTAGCACCGAGAGAAGGAGCCATATAATTTTCTGAAATAAGAAAAATAAGAAAGAGAGATGAAGATGCAAAGAAAGTTTACAATATTTTTTTTTCTCAGGGAAGCTGATTGTTGTCATACCCCGGGAGTAACATGAAGATTGAAAAAAGTTTGAAATCGTTCCTGAAGAAAAAGTGACAGGGAGTCAAAAAAGAAGAAAAAACTGAAAAATAACAGATCATTCAGGGAAGACTTAGAGAAGGTTAAATAACATGGAATGGTCACCTACAGAAATATTTGGCTTCCCTAGAATGGAAACAAAGAGAATACAGGTAGTCTTGGTTACTCTGATTTGGTGACTGATAAGGGAGGGATATTAGAAAGTGCCAGAGAATATTAGGACTTTGGCAAAGTCATTTTTCAAATGGCGATCAATGGAGTTTAGGTTGGCTATCAAGGCAAATAAAACTAGAAGGAGAATCTAAGAAAAGAAAAAAGCTGACTACAGTGTAGGATGAGGGCAAAGAAGAGATTCCATGAGAAGAACACTGTTATCAGAGTACAGAATCTAGTTAAGAGATGAAGCAATTAAAATTCAGGAACCGTTTACTTAATTAAAACAGAGTAGAACATAACTTTAAGATATATTTCATGCTATGCAAAATCTCATCATAAACTATTACCTTTAGAAATCATTCCTATAAAATTAAATGATTGGTTCCTGCAAAGAACACAAGGAAAGATATGATTCAAATTACTTAATCATTATTCCCTTCTCAATTTTAAATGTGCCCTTCACATCCTACCTACAAATATTTCATAAGCAAATAAAATAAGTTTTAAAAAAGGAAAAATCATAATTCTGTATGCCACATGACATGAATGAGTTTCAGTGACTAGGAAAGTCATTTCATTGCAAATGTGCAGCCAAGATTGGGATAGTTAGCTTTCACTAATTATTATGTGATTCATCGTCTAGAGTTGCCCAGTGTCACAGCCGTTCTCAGGACAATTAGTGAGAGCTGCATTAGTAGGAACTAGGCACTCTCTGTCTCTTTTTACTCTAGAGAATAGGGAAATGATGAGTTGCATCACCTGGCCAGGAGCAGCCGCCGCCACAAAGTCACCTTAGGGACTTGGACAAAGATTCATCTGCAGCCTTGGCAGCCACTAAAGCATGCCTTTCTAGCAGCCAGTCATACTAAAATCCACTGGCACAAAGTCCTGTTACTAAGGACCACTGTCTAAGTGACCTGTCATAGAACTTTATAAAGCAACATTAATACCATGGGCCAAAATGAGATTGATCTTTGAGCTTCGTGGTCTCCTGTTGTCAACAGTGCATTATGAAACCAATACTAAATACTTTATAAACAGGTCTCCCTACAGTGTATTAGAAGAACAGTGCATATTTCATGCCCCATAGTTAGGTAGCCACATATCCATCAGACTAATAAATAATTTATTAGGTGCTCAGAAGTACAATAAGAGTCAATAAACTAACTTCTAGATACTTACAAGCCACTTTTTCTTTTGAAAATGTGCCTGAACAAGAGATAGCTCACTAACTAAAAAGGGAAGATGGGGAAAACAAGGGATTACCTAAATTAAAGTAGAATATAATGAAGTAGCAAGGACAACCCACAAAAGTGGAGAAAATTCCCATGGATTTGGAAACCACAAGAGTGGAACTGCAATCAAAAGTTTGGATTACTAAACTCACACACAAAATGCACCACCCTCCACACTCATTTCCTTTCCTTATGTATAGATTTCCTAGCCCTACCATCCTGGGATAGAGCCCAGTAAAAGAACAAACAGTAGAAGCATTTCTAACATATTTCTATTCAAGCCAAGCAACAACCACCCATAATGTGATCTGCACTATTCCTGACACAGGTAGAAGCTGAAATTTTCAAGAAACCAAAACTGGATTGGTATATCTTTAAAAAACAAACAAAAACTAAACTAAACTGAAACTTCTAGGTTCTTACTATTCCCTCTTTTCATGACATGGATTCCCATGTAGGTTCAAAAATCATCAGACCACACTCCAGACCCCTGTGATAAGA
The DNA here is from genome assembly GCF_016432865.1 of Antechinus flavipes. NCBI lineage: Eukaryota > Metazoa > Chordata > Mammalia > Dasyuromorphia > Dasyuridae > Antechinus > Antechinus flavipes. Next base: position 96,785,365 of record NC_067398.1, on the reverse strand, counting down.
AACTGTTAAAGGACAAATTCTAACAATTTGAAAATGAAATTTCTTCAGCTGGAAGTATTTCCCAAACTCTCCTTGGCATGGACCTTTGTATAGTCTTGTGGGTGCCATGGTTTCACATATTGGCCACATTAATACAGGATAGCAAGCATCTCTAACCCACAACTGTGTGCTCTCCAGCCCCAAAGCACCCACAGAACCAATGCCAATGCAAACCACTCTTCCCATCCCACATCAGAACCACACTGGTTTTCTCTAGGAGCCAGAGGCTGAGAGATACAGTTCTGGAAGGAAGGTTTTGAGCTCTTTCCATTCACATGATAGGTACAGCGTGTTGGAGGAATATGTTGCCAAAGGAATTTTTTTAATCCACACTAAGGAATAAACCATAAATAGGTTTATGGTGTCAAACGGATTCCCAAATTTCCCCATGGGAAAACCTGAAATGGATAAATATATGCATTTTTAAATGTTCTGTTGTCCTTTTCTCTCCAAATTTATCTAGCTTTCCAAAAATAAATAAATGGTGCTTGTAAGTTAGGTTTCTTAATGTGTTAAAAAAATTAATATGGGAAAGCAAAAGAAATAGTAGCAAAAGGAAAATATAGGGAAAGGAAAGGTTTGATTTCACAGTATTTCCTCAGAGTTTTACCCAGAAGTTAAGACCTAAGTAGTGCTGATTTGGTAGCATATTGAAATACTATTTTCTTTCATTTCTAATGGTACTATAATTGTTACTAAAAGAATATGATGGAATCACTGAACTTGATATGTAGAAATGGCATTCTATTCTAGTACACATTCTAAGTCAAGAGTTAGGCTCAGCATAAGATAGTTTACCTCTCAGACCTGTGGAAGAGGGAGGAATTTATGACCAAAGAAGAACTAGAGATAGCACTATTGACCACAAAATAGAAAATTTTGATTATATCAAATTGAAAAGTTTTTGTACAAACAAAACAAATGCAGACAAGATTAGAAGGGAAACAATAAACTGGGAAAACATTTTTACAATCAAAGGTTCTGATAAAGGTCTCATTTCCAAAATATATAGAGAATTGACTCTAATTTATAGGAAATCAAACCATTCTCCAATTGATAAATGGTCAAAGGATGTGAACAGACAATTCTCAGATGAAGAAATTGAAACTACTTATAGACATATGAAAATATGCTCCAAATCATTATTAATCAGAGAAATGCAAATTAAGACAACTCTGAGATACCACTACACTGTCAGATTGGCTAGAGTGAGAGGGAAAAATAATGCGGAATGTTGGAGGGGATATGGGAAAACAGGGACACTGATACATTGTTGGTGGAATTGTGAACACATCCAGCCATTCTGGAGAGCAATTTGGAACTATGCTCAAAAAGTTATCAAACTGTGCATACCCTTTGATCCAGCAGTGTTTCTACTGGGCTTATACCCCAAAGAGATACTAAAGAAGGGAAAGGGACCTGTATGTGCCAAAATGTTTGTGGCAGCCCTGTTTATAATGGATAGAAGCTGGAAAATGAATGGATGCCTATCAATTGGAGAATGGTTGAGTAAATTGTGGTATATGAACATTATGGAATATTATTGTTCTGTAAGGAATGACCAGCAGGATGAATACAGAGAGGACTGGTGAGACTTACATGAACTGATGCTAAATGAAATGAGCAGAACCAGGAGATCATTATATACCTCAACAACGATACTGTTTGAGGATGTATTCTGATGGAAGTGATAAACTCTTCGATAAAGAGAGCTAATTCAGTTTCAATTGATCAAGGATGGACAGAAGCAGCTACACCCAAAGAAAGAACACTGGGAAATGAATATAAACTGCTTGCATTTTTGTTTTTCTTCCCAGGTTATTTATACCTTCTGAATCCAATTCTCCCTGTGCAACAAGAGAACTGTTCAGTTCTGCACACATATATTGTATCTAGAATATACTGTAACCTATTCAACATGTAAAGGACTGCTTGCCATCTGGGGGAGGGGGTGGAAGGAGGGAGGGGAAAAATCGGAACAGAAGTGAGTGCAAGGGATAATGCTGTAAAAAATTACCCTGGCATGGGTTCTGTCAATAAAAAGTCATTAAAAAAAAAAAAAAAAAAAAAAAGAGTTAGGCTCAGACTACAAACTGCAAAAGACAAGGCCAATGACCTCAAGAATTTTTATTAAAATAATCACTCCCTTGGGGATTTTCTACTCTATCCAGAGGGAATTTATTCCTGATATCCATGCATGTTTATCTGTGAACTAGGAGTGGTCACTCTCCTAGAGCTGGGACTTTACCATATGTAGGGCTTAACCAGAGCTACAAAAGATAAGCAGGTTTTTGCCCTTGAACCAAGAAGTGGTGGCCCCAAAGGTCTAGGATCTTAATCTTCTGCTAAAGGGGGAATTATTCAAATAACCACACAATCCACCCTGAGATACCATAAAGCTGCTTGGCAAGCCTAGCTAAAGTTCTATCAGAAAAAAACCAAAGTCTTATCCAATGTGAAAGTTTACCTCAGCCCAACGCTTTGTTTTAAACAGAACCCACCTTTTTAAACTTGCTAAATGATATCATTCAGAATAATCAAATAATTGGAAGCAATAGCTGGAATTCAAATTAACTGGTATTTATATTGTGTCTACTGTGTACAAGGTGTTGTTTTTTTCCTACAGAAAAAGAAAATGGAAGATTATCAGCAGCATTATCTAAAGCAGCAAAAAGCCTTGGAATAAGATTCAACTGAATCACATAACCCAAAAGCATCTATACATAAAACTGCAAGCAAGACAACAATGAGCAGAAACCTGAACCAATTTGCCTACATTTCTATATCAAACTGTTTTCATCATCATTGAAAGTGGAAATTCTATATTTAGATCCTAATACCTCAATCCTCATAGTGCAATTGAATGTAATAAGTAGAAAAGGAGAAGATTCATGTCTAAAGAATCTAAGCAGTTTTGATGGAATCCACTTGGCTCCTGCTTATGTATTGGACAGAAAAGAAGCACACTGAAAAAACAAAAACAAAACTCACTGGAATAGAGATTTCTGAAGAAGAGAAAACCATCAGGAAAAATCAGAAAAAGAAGAGAAAGGCAATTGTTGTAGAGCAGGATACCTGAAATAAACTGAAAGTTCAATGTATTTGGCAATGTTATGTGAAATGCTGTAGAAACTGGAGAAACAAAAGCCAAGACAGCTAGAATGAAATTCTGACATGGGGATGCTACATAGAAAGGGGGCAAGCCTAGACTTCAAAAAGAAGCAGGTAATGGAGATTCTAATACTGTTCTTTATCAGAGTTCAGTCATTTCAATCATATCCAACTTTTTGTGACCTTATTTGAGATTTTCTTGACAAAGATACTGAAGTAGTTTGCCATTGTCTTCTTCAGTTCATTTTACAGAGGAGGAAACTAAAGCAAATAGGGCTTAAGTGACTTGCCCAGGGTCACAAAGCAAGTTAAGTGTCAGAAGTCAGTTTTGAACTCAAGAAGATGAGTCTTCCTGACTCCAGGCCCAACACCCAACATTGTACCAACTAGTTGCCCTCTCTTCATTAAGGTAAGCAACTCCACTGATATAACTGGCACCTCACTTAACAGTTTTTGAGATTATTTTGCTGAGACTGTGACCAGCCCTCACAGTTAGTGGAGGGAATTTCTAGAGGAGGAAGTATAGAAGGGAAAAAGGAAAAACAAAGAGGAAGGAAGGAAAAGAGAAAACGATTTAAATCCGAGAATGACATTATAAGACTATACATATAAATGTTATCCTGTAAAAGGTAAGATCCAACTGTTTAAAAAAAAAAAGGGGGTGGAGTTTCTTGTCCATTTATGTAGGTCTAATGTAAGCCTTTTACATTTTTATTTGCTCAAATAAACACCAATAAACATGAGCCTATATCCAATAACTTGAGAGCCTGAATATACATTTTGAAAACTCAGAACTATTTTATAAAGACAGAAGTCAAATTCTGATATTAAAAGTAAAAAGACCAAGTTATAGAGAATCTTTCAGAACTAAATCCGCCTAAGGAAGCTAAGAACTACAGTTCTGAGCCACTGACTATGTGAGGAAGTAAAAATAACGCTGAGAGATGAAATCAGGGGTTGGAGAATGAACCAAAGCAAGTAGACACAAAATTTCATGCTCTTGAAAGCATCAAGGCTTTGACACAGAGTTGAGGCCCAAAAGGGAGTTAAGGATCAAGAGGCCAAACATCAGGCAAATGAAGGTATTTTTTGGAAAAGATGATAACTGGTATGAATATATGGAGCGAAAAAATGTGGAGGCTAAAGAGTAGTTAGTGGTTCAATGTGGCCATGATAATGGAACATATGAAGAACAGTCTAAAGAGACAAGCCTTAAAGAAGGGCTTAAAATCTAATACTGAGGAGTTAGTGATCAAAACTGTGTCAATGGAAGATTTTTTTCCTTTTCCTTTTCTTTTCTTTTCTTTTTTTTTTTTTTAAATATCTGAATGAAGGGATGGGTTGCAGAAGGGAGAGATCAGAAGGAAACCAATTAGGAAGCTATTAGTACCATGAGAAAAGAAAGACACTAAACAACTGTGGTAGTCATGTGAATGGATTAAGTCAAGATGTAAGAGATGTTCTAAAAGTGCAAACAATATGAATGGGCAAATAAGTGGATGAGGCTTGAGAGAATATGAAGGAAGATTTCAAGATAAATTAAGAGCCTAGATGACTATAAGTCTAGTAAATGATTTAAAAGGGAAGCTAAGAACACATCCTTAGGTGGAAAAGTCCAAGATCCAGTTGGTGATGTGGAAGGAGAATTCAAAAGATACCAAGAATAGATATACAGAACTGAATACTATCTCCTTAAAGATGATATCTAAACCCATGGAAATAGATAAGATTTTCCAAATGCATTTAAAAGAAGATAATGCCAAACAGAACTGTAAGGGACCCCCCACTTGAAAAAGACAGGATTCAAAATTGAAAGCTGAGGAGTAACCAGACAATGAGAACCAAAAAAAGAAATCAGTGTCACAAAAAAAATGAAATATTCAGGTTGACAGTGTCCAAAACCTGCAATTTTTTTTTTTTTTTTGAGTTCTGCTAGATAGCTTTTTCCTCACCCAATCAGTTGATGTATCTGTCTGCCTTTCCAACTATCCTTGGCCAAGTTTAATCAGCTGTTTGACTTTCTTATATGAATTCTGGGTCTTTTCTTAGCAATAAATATTACATATAGTGGAGTGATGAGGTCTTGGGTAATTAGGTAGGGTTGGCAGAGAAAGCCTGAAGTACTGATAAGATTACTCTCTGCAACAAGCAGAGAAGGGCATAGATGGGGATCAACTCAGTCTTATTTTCCCACCCCTGTGGAAGTCTTGGGTAATACCACCTTACTGTATGTATACAATCAAAAAGCCAAGTTGTGATATCAAATTTCAAAGGTTAAATTTCTCCTATAAATCTGTTCATGGCCTACCCCAACCTTGCTGAATTCTCACCACAGTATTTTTTTTTATGGTGTCTTCAGCTTTAGCTTTAGCTACCTAACTCTTTTAGCGTGCCAAACAGCTATATGCATTTAGCCTACTAGTTAATGGCATATTCCTACCTCATGGTGTACTCCCTTTTTCCTGGTTAACTGTGAGTTCCATTGGAGAACTTGTCTTTTCCTTTGCTAATTGTTAAAACACCTTTCCTTGCTAATTATATGCTCTCCCAAATCTATTTCATATTTACCACTCCTGGTGGCTATTTTATCTTTTCATTTTTTCCATAACATCTTTTCATAAATAAATGTACTTTTTGGCAAGGAGAAAGCCATTGTGCATTCTTTGCATGTGAATTACTACCAAACTTCATCATTTGGTCTCTACTTCAATCTTATCAGTAGGCACTTCGTAAATGTCTGCAAAATTGAATTAGAAACCAGCTATTCCTGTTAGGATCTTGCATAAAGTAAGAGTAAATTAACTCCAGGTGAGAGCATCTTCACCGAAATATAAATTTTGAGTGCTTCAAGAGATCTTTTTTAAAAAAAATTACTTCCTGGTTCTTGAGTATGGTATATCAGAGGAGGAAAGAAGAAAAGAAAAATTTTATACATAATATAGTGCCTGCCTTCCAGGAGATTACATATCAACCAGCAACTAAGGTCCTACTAAATAATTTGTAAATTACAGATCTAGGAAACAATATGGATTGTTCAAAGGCATTGCATGATCACAGTATCAGAGTCCCTTAGGAACTATGGATTCCAAATCCTTCATTTTGGAGAGAAAGAAATTGAGTACATTGTTTCAGGGTTAACTAGCTATTTATTAACAGCAATTTTTATTAACTACTTAATTTATTAATAGGCAGAAGCAGATTTCAACCCAGATATTCTTAATACCAAATCCAGTGCCTTATGCCCATTTTGCCACCATTGGGGAATTCCCCAACAGAGAGATCCTATGTAAGATCCTCCTAGACAGTAATTCCTCTCATCTTAGTTTATTTACCTGGAGGTCAATAAATCAAAAGGCTAAGCTAAAAGATAAAAAGCTTAATTAGCAGCAACTGAAGGGCAGCTGCCTGCCAGCTAGCAACTACTCAGAACAAAGAGAGATAGAGACATCGTGTGTGTGTGTGTGTGTGTGTGTGTGTGTGTGTAAACACATACATATATTCTATGTGTGTGTTTATATACTTATATGCTTATATATTTTATATACTTATATCCTTAGGGTATAAGAGACAAAAGGACCTATCAAATGAACCAGCTGAATCACTTCCGTTATTTGGGGCAATGCGTAATAGAGTCAAAATATCAGGTGATTTAGGTAAAGGATGTCTTGGGGTTGAAACTTATTAACCTAGGTATCTCTGGAGTTGGCAAAGATCAGGTTTATTCTGGTGAGGTAATTTCTTTCCAGTTAATCCCAATTCCATCACACCAACTTGGTGCAACAAAAGATCTCTAATTAATTCCATTGGAATATTTGTTGGAGCCAGAGATCTTCAAGATAGAGGTCTCCTACAAGAGAGAATCTATGGACTTAACTTGTCTAAGGAGCTGTCTATTTACATAACCCTGTAATTTCCTTTCTTTGGCATTTACAATTACTTATTTTGGTAAAAGGTTTTCCCAAAAATTAAAAGCGTACAGCATAATGATATATCCTCCATAATACTGATATTTATTTTATAAATTATTGTATATATGTATGTCTCCCGGTATAGGATACACGTTCTCTGAGGGTAGAAAACACTTTTCCTTTAACCTTTGGATCCCAGTTACTACCACCTAGTAAACATGTAACAAATGCTTGTCGATTGACTTGATTGTGAAAAGATCTGGGAACCTGCAGTTTAGTGGAGAACATCTGGGTAATGATGAAGGGAAAAAGAAGCAACAGCCTTAATGGCAACAAAGTGTGTATACAAATATTACACATTGAACAGAGAGAGAAAACAGATGAGGAGTATGGTAAACAGATTACAAACCTGTCACAGAAACATAACATAGAGCAATAGAAAACTTCATTTATCCAAAATCTATAGCAATGTTCTGTCAAAAACAGAACAACTAAAAATTTCTTGATTTACTTTAATGAAACTTCATTCTTTGAGAGGTAGAAGAATTAACAAAAACAAAAAAATTATAGATTTTATTCTCATTAACAAGGAGGAAGTGGTTGCAGGTGTGAAAATGATGGGAACCTAGAGGGTATAATTCTTAGAATTTGTAATAGAAAAGAAGTAAAAAGCCTAATATCATCTGATAGTTACTTCCCTAAAAATAATCTAGTCCACTGCCTAACTTTACAAATTAAATGATGAGGCCCAGAGATATTAATTCACTTGGAAGGGCAAGTGATTAATGACACTGAATAAAGAGCTAGCATTGTCTCCACTGCCCCACAGTTTGTAAAACCCATCAAATTTATATGAGTATACAAACATATATACATACACACACACACACACACACACACACGTCTATTCTATCTCTCAAAGGAAAGACCTGCTAATCAAATAATGATCTTCTGTGGAAAAAATTTTAAATTTCAAAGATAACATTTATTTTGTTATTCTTTAAGAATGTGGGGCTCTAATATTCATATCCATCATATTTTCAAATATGTGCATATACAAATAAACATATATAAATACATATATGATATAAGATATTTTTCTTCTGAGATAATATATAAATAATCAGATATAAAAAATAAGAAAAAATGAATTCTCCAAAATGTCTCTCTTACATATCGTCTCTACACTCACAAAAACATCATAAAACTCCTTTACCTTTCACCAACTAAAAGAGCCTCTTAATTTATCTCCTAGCCTTAACTCTCTACTAACTCCAGTCTATCCTCCACACAACTACGAAAGTCATTTTCCTAAAAGGCAGCTCTTATCATATCATTACCCTAACTCAGTAAACTCCAGCATCACCCTATTACTTCTGAATCAAATATAAATCCGCTTAATTGTACAACCCAGTCCCATTTTACCCGTCCAGCCTCGTTACATATATCATGCCCCTTTGTACACAGTTAAACTGTTCTTTACACATGACATACTGCATCTTGTTAGTTCTCTCCCTCTTCACTTCTGCCTCCCAGAATCTCAAGGTTATTTAGAATATGGCTCAGTTTAAGAACCACCTTTTTTTTAACTGAATGAAGTCCTTTGTGATCCTCCCAGCTGCTAGTAACTTTTCCCTCAAAATGCCCTATATCTATTTATTATCTCTCTGTATTGATATATGCCAACCCTGGCAAGATTGTAAACTTCTTAAGTAAATAAACACTTTTATCTTTGTATCTGCAGAACTTAGCTGTGTCTGACATAGTATAAGCTTAATAAAAACTTGTTGATTGTTGAAGAAAACAAAATATAATACCAATCAATGAATTAATCATTTTAATATGGCTTGAATGAAAGTAAATTATTAATGAATGAAAATGTTCCAAATAAATCTAACTGGAAATTTTTCTAACAATCATTCCATCAGCACAAGTATGTAGTCCTGGAAGTGTATAATTATGTAACATTAATATATTTAAATTCTTCTCTCTTATAAGACCTAGTGTGCTGATAGCATTTAAACATTAAAGGAAAAATTAAAGACCAATCTTTTTCTATTCCTCTTGAAGTTCACATGTGCTAAATATGCCTTCAAGGAGTGTATACTTCATAAAGACAATGGCACAACATCTGAAAAACCTGTATTGCTATCTCTAAGAGCAGACCACACACAGGTGGGCTCTTATCTTACACTGACTCCCCCTCTCTTCTACAATCCTTTTTCCTTTTTCCATTCAGACTTCTTTTTTTTTATATTTGAAATCAAAATTAAATAATTTTTACTAAAAGCAAAAATAAAACTAAGGCGAAACAGGAACCAAAGGCCTTAATAGTATGTAGCCTAGTAAAAGAAAACAGTCACTATTTGAAGGATTTTGTACTTTTTTAAAACTGGTTTGTATTTGCTCTCCTACTTTTGAAACTGTAAAGATTCTTTTAAACATTAAAGTGTTAACACACCACTGCAATGCCAAAGTTAATTTATAAATGATGTTTCTAAGAACACATGAAAACATTTATTTTTTTAAAAAACCGGAGTGACACCAAATTCTCTATAAACAAATTTAGGACATCCGGGCTTTGATTTTATTTTTAATTTTTGCATAATGAATATACATATCGATGACAGAGGAAAAAACTAGTAATCTTTTAAGTGATTCCTGGTTTTATCTCACTATCTTGATTATTTATGTGAAATTCTACTTATAGAAGTATGATAAAATATCACCAGTTATATTTTTAACTGGTTTGCATTTTGAAAGAAAAATTATGAAAAGTTTTCAGAAATTCGTTTGGAATCATGAAGCTTCTTTTAAATGTACTAAGATCTGAATGCTACAGTCTAAGATCAACACTGTAGTGTAAGTCTTCATACCCAGTCTAATTCAACTGGAGGAGAGGGGAGAGTTGGAGGAAGATGGGGGGAAATCACAGCAACTAGTTATTTCATGCTGTGTAAACAAAATATTTGGTTACCTGAAGCTTTCAGCAGATGACCATGGCTTATGTAGGCACAGTCTTTGATGAAAATAATAATTCCATTCTGCCACTGGTCTTACAAACCACTTCACAAGTACATATTTCAAAGAAAGTATCTTTAATTGTCAAATTATCAAATTACAAATTATTCCTAAACTTGCCTTTCCAAAATATTCACCTCACTATCCCCTTACCCCCCTCACAAAGTTTTGCAAATAAAAAAAAAAGTCTGCAATTCTTTAAAAACTAAAGATAGTAAGTGCCCACACTTATAACAAAGAAATTGGAATAAAGTTTTCTGAATGGCATGGTCATAGCCAAACGAATTCCACAGGGCTAACAGGCAAAGGGCTATTAAAGGGGGGGAGGGAGGGGGGAACAGGAGGGAAGCAGATACTTTAGGCTTCAAAATGAATACTGCATTTCTAGGTGCATTTTGTTTCTTTTATGATTCAGTAAATTCAGGACATACATTTCAATAGCACATTTTGAGAGCAATTAGAACCAAAAGGAAAATACTCAGCATCTAACGCCAGGATGTTTCCTTGACCCTAGAACACCCCAGGTCAAATGCAGTATTCAGCCTTTACAATATGGAAACAAAGTAAGCCCACACTAAACCAACTCATAGCTTTGTTTTTTAGCAAATCCTATTGACTCTTCACTTCTTAAAAATTACCCTGGTTCAAACCCTATATTAGCAAAGACTGCAGAAGTAAAACAATCCTAAAGGTGTCTGACAGGATAAAACTACCCACTTCAAAAAAGGACTTGAGAATCTATGTTATTAAACCTCGGATACATGTCCTGGTGAATTTCTATATAAATTTGATTTACAAATTCCACTGAAAATGTACCACAGCTGGCAGAATAAATTACTCTAATAAATCATTACTAAATAACAGTAAATCTTGATAACGACATAAAGCCTAACAGAAAAAGTATGCAAAAGTAAGCAGTTGGGAGAGAAAAACACTCTTCACACACAAGAAAACAAATCAGGAAACTTGCTATGCCAATGCTGCAAAGTGATTCAATGACTAAAAAGGGGATAAAAGTCCCATAAAAACTCTATTTACACTGACACTGGATTTCTCCGAGCTATTGCATCCAAGCAAATTGCTTATAAGAGCAATAGCCAAAGATCCATTCCAGGTTTCTGATGCTAATGCTCCCAGGCCAGAATAGCCTTTCAAGGAGCTGAGCTCCTCACTAGGGTCAAAGAGAGAAACCACATTAATTAACATCACTAGGCCCTGTCACTTCATAAATGGTCCTTTGGAAACACTACCTCTCTGTTCTGCAGTAAAAAAATATTTTTTCAATTTTAATTTTATTTTGTGTTCTTTTGGATTATGCACCAGACAAATATTTTCAGTAATCCATTATACAATTCTAGAAGCAAAGAAGAGATCTTTGCTTGTTTCCAAACTTCCTAGGCCTTATTTAGTTCTTACAAGTTATCATTTGTCAAAAGGCCCAAAATTCAGAGTTGGTGTCTTGACCAATGGTACACAGCTCTAGTGAAAAGTAGCAATAAAATGACAGGTCCCAGAACCTCCCCCTTACATTGTGTGATTACTTTTTTAGTCTCCTGAGAGAGGTAAGTTATTAACTTGACACTTTCACAACTGAGATAAACTCTTTAAAATCATGAGCCTGCAAAATATGGCTAGTTTATTATATGTTCACAAGGACTTGTTATGGCTTTTCTATTTTGGTTATTTGTAGTCAGTAACCCCTATTCTCCATAAAACACCATGAAATTTTATTTAAAAGTTGCTTTGACCTTCCCTTCTATTTCCAACACCTTAGGTGGGCAAATATATCAGATTAAAACCCTGGGAAGACAAAAAGTGGCCTTAAATAAATCATCTCTGTATTCTCCTGATAGAGCAGTGAGATCAACACCACACATAGAAAGAAGAGTATTGAAGAATGAGCTAGAATGCACACATTTGTAAAAAAAAAAAAAAAAAGGTAATGTTCAGCAATGATAACAAAAAAATTATGTCCACTTTAGGCCAAGAAAAAAAAATAGAAAATACTTTAAAGGATCACATGCCCCATTACAGAAAACATGGTTGTCTTGGCCTACAATGCAGATAGAGGATGGATCTGAACAAGTATCTATGGGAAAGGGGAATGTGTTTATGTATAACTTTAAGGGGGGAGAGGAGGAAGAAGGAAGCATTATGGTTCTTTTCAGTTTGTCTTCATTCAGATGTAGTGATTATAAATCTAACCTTGTGATAAAAGCCATCTACCTGGTAGTTCAGGTAAGACTCACTGACCCCAGAGAGCACAAGGTATTCAACACTGGCAGGCAGTCCCACGTCACTTTTACTCTCTCCCTTGTCAAAGGTTTCAATTAGCATCTCAATATAAATGACTCCACAATCTATATCTCTGTCCCTGATCCTTCAAGGAGCTCCAGTCCCACAATTTCTGCCTGCCCATATTTCCATCTGCCCTCTTTTTTGGGGGAGGGAAGGGAGGAAGGCGGGTTGGGGAAAAGGGCAATATATCTATCTGGGAATCTTCAGTACCTCAGACTAAATAGATGGATCTTTTCAATACTTCAAATTCATCATGTCCCAAACTAATCATACGTCATTCCTTCCTCTTTTCCCCAAACAAATAAATCCTCCCCCCAACTACCCTATTTTAATTGCTAACATCATAATTCTATCCTTTCCCCACCTCACCCAGGCTCTAAAACTAAAAGACAACTTTTACTTTTCTTCCTTTTCTGATCGCTGCATTCACCCTATCATCATCCTAATTCACACCTTCATTCTCTTGGATAGCTTCTCCCCTAGTAATTATGTCTCCAGTCTCTCATACATTCTCTACACAGTTACCATTTCATTCTCTCCTAATGTACAAATCTGGCCATGGCACCTTGTCAATAACCTTCAGTAACTCCCTATTTCCTGTATAATAAAATACAAATTCTTAATCCTGGCATTTAAAATGTAACTACAAAATATGACTCTAATCTACACTTCCAGCTGTATATCAGGCCATTACTCCTTGTGCATTCTATATTCCAGTTTGATCTTTTCTTGTATCCTCCCATTTCTGAGTAAAAGTACAAGCCAATCCTCTCCCCCTCCCCTTTGAATGCATTCCTTGTTTCTGTCATTTAAATGCTCTCTTCCTTCAAGAAAAGCTTATGTGCCACTTACTCCGTGAAGCTTTCCCTGATCCTACTAAAGAAAATTGGTTTTTTCCTTCCTCAAACTTTCTTGTACTCAAACCTTTGTTTGGCTCTCCTGCCCTCTGACATTCTACTTTACATCATAGTAATTTGCATAATTTCATATCCTCCTCCACTCCATGAGACTGTAAACTCATGGGAGTAAAGCCTGTGTCAAATCTACCCTAACATCACAGCACTCACAGAATACTAGGCAGATAGTAGGTGCATAATAAGTTTGTTGAGTCTACTGGGATTCATCTCTATGCAAAGTCATTCTTTGAATAACCACTGCTCCTTAGCAGGGAGCAGAGCATCTGTGCTATGGCTGCAGAACCTGGCATGTTCCAGACAAAATAAATAAAGCAGCAAAAAGATCCCTAACTCTGTGAATGGGAATAAACATCTAAAAGTTATGTGTGGAAACAACTGAAAACATTTCCAAACAATCCAAAGTTCAGAAAGAGAGAGTGAGGCTGTATGAGAGGGCATCCACACAAAAGAGCAGTCGTGTGCAGGAGAGAGATAAGACATACTAAGCAAAACAGAAACGGGACAGGAGAAGATGCAGGAGAGCATGAAAAGAATCTGAACAGGACAATGGAAGGGAGCAATGATGAAAAAGAGGGTGCTTCTAAAAGACAATTTTAGAATGTACACTTAGAGTATGTGTTTTATTTTACAGTAAGGAAAGCTGTTCACCAAAATTAATACAAGTATGAAAAAAGCTAACCACTAAGTCTCTCACATGATGTACTCATTATTTATGCACTTGTTAAATGCCCAACTGTTACACCACTAATATACCACTAAATTGAAATCTCAAAGTAAGCATCTTAAGTGATTTACAAATTAAAATTTTAAAAAAAAATGAAGTGAGACTTGATTTGTTGCTGACTTGTAAGTGACCCCACCCACTGGTATGAAAGCCCTAAAGAGAGAAAATGCATGTATGCACTTTGTTAAATATATAGATACATATATTTTTTTGTAAAAAAAAATTTTTTTACCTTGGTAGTTTGCTTTATATTTTCTGATTATAGGTATTGTTTGCTACACAGCAAGTTATTAACCACGTCATGATTGTCATCAAGAATTTAACCATCAGAAGAACTGATTTAACAATAGAATCAGAGCTGGAAGATAATTCAGAAGCCTTCAGTTCTCTACACATGCACCTGAATAAAAAAACTTCTCTACAAATATCAGACAAGTGGTCATCATCAACCAATCAGTCTTTACTTGAAGACCTTAGCTGAGAAAGAGACCATTACACTTAGAGGCAGCAGGGTCTAACTTTAGGATAGCTCTAATTGTTAGTAAATTTCTCTTCATAACAAGTTTAAGGCCATTTCTCTGCAATATGCACCTACTTATTATTTCTAGTTCTGCACTCTGAGGCCAAGAAAAACAAGACTTCCTATTCAAATCCTTTGGATACTTGAAGACAATTGTCCTGTTCGTGTTCAACTATCTTTTCAGGCTAAAAATCCAATGAGTTAAACCTAGTCCTCAGGTGGCATGGGCTTATCAGTGTTTTTCTTAAAATATGGCACCCCAATCTAAACATGGTAATGTAAATATGGTCTTATCAGGACAGTACATTGTGTGACTATAGACTCCATAATCTTGACCACTTTCCTTAAGTATTAGCTTTATTTCTAAAACATTACATATATTCCTAGTCCATACTGAGAGCTTGAGATTTTTTTCTAATTTTCCTATTTTTTTTCTAGCTGATTTTTGAACTCATATAATTCCTTATATTTATTCTAATTACATTTCATCTCATACTAGAAATAAAATAAGTGCTTATTTATTAGGTAATGTCTAAACAAGCTATGGTACATGCATAAAGTGCTTCCCTGGGATCTAGTTCATGTGGGTCTGGTGACTTTAATTCATCACTCTTTCCCATTATAATTTAAGCTCCCAGAAATCAAGGATGGTCTTTGCTTTAATATTTATATTCCTAGCACTTAGCAGAGAGTTTGAGACATTTTTTTCAGTCCTCTTTGTGACCCCATTTTGGGGATTTTCTTGGCAGAGATATGGGAGTGTTTGCCATTTCCTTCTCCAGCTCATTTTACAGATGAAAAAACTGAGGCAGATAGGGTTAAGTGATTTGTCCAGAGTCACACAGCTAGTGTTTAGAATCAGATTTGAACTCGGGAAGATGAGTCTTCTTGACTTTATCCATTGGACCATTAAGTGCTTAGTAAAGGCCTCTTCATTCATTAAGTTGTAAATACCCCTGGGCCTCAGGTTTCTAATCTGTTAACTGATCCACTTGGACTAGATTATAGGACCACCACCACTCCTCCAAACCCTGCCTTCCCTATCAAAAAATAAGCAAGATCAGGGACTATTTTTCTTTTTAGCAAAATAACCTGAAACATAGCTAGCACTTAATAATTTTTTTCTTTCTTTCATTCCTTTTATGAAATATTATCAATTGTTGCCCTCTTTTTTCCTATTCAAAGAAGGAGAAAAGAGAAGCAAAATAAGAATTCTATAATTTTACCTTACATCTACCATCCCCTTTTTCTCCTAATATCCTCCCATAGCATTTTTATCACTTCTTTGATTCTCTACTCTTCCCAAATAATAGCTTTAAAAAAATTCCTTTGTTGTCCTTAGCATCAATCATCATCTTCAATACATTCTGACATTTAGCGCTCCTGATATAACTATTGTTAACCAACCTTGACATGCTTTTATATTCATACTCAGTTACTTGCCCATCTTTCCATGATAACTCACATTTCCATATATCATGTAAGTTTTATGAACCATTTTCTCACAGCAATTCTTCAAAGTGGGTAATACAAAAATTACTCCCATTTTACAGAACAGAAAACTTGAGTAGAAAAAGGATAAATGCCCATAGTCACACATAATTCAAATCCAATCCCACCACCCCCAAACCCAATCTAAAGCTGTTATTTTTCCTCTACAGCAAACTCAAAAATGTGGCTAAGGCAGAATTAGGAAATTTAATTTCTGAATTTTTCTTTATTACTTTTTGTCATTACTGCCTAGGCAGACAGTATACAATAAGGGAGAAGACAGACTATGACTTAAAATAGATCTCCCTAAAGCCTGATGTGTTCTATAAGTAAGAGGCTGATGAGTAGGGTAGGGGAGTACTTGAGAACACACCTTTCACTTCAGGATGTGTCTAGACTGTAAATCCCTTGACAGCAAGCACTTTTTTTATTCATCTTCACACCTTCTCCTAGGTCAAGCACAGAACAGTTATGTGCTAAATATTTTTTGATGGAACTGAATGACCAAAGAGCCCTCTTTAGTCCAGTTGATCTCCTGTTGTTCTTATAATCAAACCTTGTTCTATTCATTTTTAGTTTATAGTTACCAAAGCAAATTCTTTAAACAGGATATTAGTTTCCATCCATCTTAAGTGTTCCTACTTGCATGATCCTATAGAATACATTCTGTTAATTATATCTTAGAGCAAATCTTAGAGATTTATACATTTCAATTTTCCAGCTATTTAAAAATAGCATGGTATAGTGGGAAAAAACAACAACAACAACAACAAAACCACACCACTATAACTTAAAATCAGAAGACTTGGCTTCAAGCCTAAAATCTTAGTTTCTTTATATGAAAGGGAATTACACAAATATGTTAATGAATAAGAAAAATACATATTTACAAAAAAGATATGTATTATTTGAGATAACCAAAAATTGGAAGTATTTTCCCAACAATCAGGGAATGGCTGAATAAATTATCATATCTGCATATGATAGAATATTACTCCAAATATTAATAAAAATAAAAAATATAAAGAATTCAGAAATATGAAAAAGTTTATATGAAAAAAATGAAGTGAAGAAAGTTGGGACAAAAATGAACAATACAGACAATGACTAACACTGAGATGAAATAAAATTGGTCATTTAGAATGGACAAAGTTGGTAGCATTTAGGTAAAATTTTCAAAGACATACCCTTTTTTCAGTGAGACAATAAGCAAGATTAATAGATAATCTGACTAGAATTGGAATAAAAAAGACTTGGGTTCAAAACTAACATCATATACTTTGTGACAATCCTCAGCAAGTTACTTAATCTGATACTCAATTTTGTCATCTGTGAAGCAGAACCTTTCTTTATAAGGTACTACAAATCAAAAGAGATTATTTGTAAAAGTGCCTTGCAAACAAAAATATGAGGTATTCTAATATCTAGTTATTGGTAGATACAGAAATGGTCGATGGCATCCTATTAGTCAAGATATTACTTACCTAATTTGGAAAATGTGCATTGTAGAGGGATTTTGAGTGTTTGTTGAGAAGTATCTCAAACAAAGTTCATCTTTTTTTAAAAAAAAAAAAGTCTTTCAAATTCAATTAAAGGAATGGACTAGATCATCTCTGTTTCTTAGGCCTCTATTCAATCAAACCAAGTAATGAATATAAATGCCTCTGCTTTACTTTATGTAGTAGCAAGTTCAAAACAAACTCATGGTGACAAGGAGTATTCACTTTCCATAAGACTCACTTTTAAAATGTTCTCAGTAACTAGCCTGGAGTAGTTTATCGAAAGTTAAGTGATTGTCCAAGCAAGGTAGGACTTATTCCCTTCAGTTGCAGCATCCTCTGGGTGTTTACTGAGGCTGAAGAAACTGAAAAATTTAAAAGGCACTTCCATGAGTGACTGTAGGTAAACAGAGAGATCCAAATTGGATCAGCCTAAGGTATGACAGAAGGAAGGAAATAATGGGCAGATTAAGTTAATTTGGGACTACACAAAAGACACATCTCTGCAAAAGGGACAGAAAGGCAAGAAGCCTTTCAAAATTGCCTTACACTGTTATTATCCTCTCTCTAAATATACTCCCAAATCACGGCCAGTCACCAACCCTGCGAGAAGGAGAGGCTGCTAAAGTGAGAAAGTGGGTACAGATGCCTGAATTCTGCTAAGCTCCTGATCAAAATGCTCACCAGGGGAAAAGACAGTAAAAATAATAACTATGCTTCAGTGTCTCTTCAAACAACAAACAAAGGGCAGAACAAAACTCTATGGCAACTCTAATAAGTCAATAAAATTCACATTAGCTCTTGTTTTTACTTTAGGACTTAGTAAACAGGTCTGAAAGGTACAACAAAAAAAACACCTCAGGGCTAAGAATAAGTCTGAATCTATCTAACACTAGTTGTTTAAGGATATGTCATCTTTTTTTTTCCTTTTAAAAAAAAATTCCCAATGATGAAAACTTAAAGTTAAAATTAAGCTAATACAAAAAATTACTATATTATCATCTTGTATCATCTAAGGTTGTAGAACAACACAACCAGAACAAAAGTAAATGAATTATTATGTTTTATACTATTTATATTGTTAATTAGATCACTAACATAAAATATTTAATATAATTAAATAATATTTAGTTATTTATACTTGTAAAATACATTTTTAATGGAAAAACAAGTTTTTCCCATAACACTAAAATGTAAAACAGTTATACTGAGACAAAACGCATCAAAATTCTGAATCAACTATAACTATAATAACTATGGCTAAACACTGATTCATCAACTCAAAAGCAATAGCTTACTTAGTGACACCAATGAACAAAAGCTCCTTCCTTTTTCTGGATCTTCTTTTTCTCATCTGTAATAACTTACATGTGTACAATAAGAGGGATAGGCTAAATGACTTCCAAGGTCCCTTTCAACTCTTATATTCTCTATTCTCAGTTCCAAGGTCCCTTCCACCTCTCTTCTGCTATGATTTTTCTCTACCTCTCTTGAAACAGAAGGCAAAAAGTGGTAGTGGTTGTGATAATACTAGGGGTCCTGGTAGTAGTAGTGATGTGTTGGGGATGGTAGTGATAGAGACCAGAATTCTACAGGCCAAACTGGTCAGTGTGGCAGAAAGAGCATTGGATTCTTTGTTAAAAGGATGTGGCTGAAGTTCCAGAGCTGCAATTTACTACTTGTGTGGACTTAAAAAAATTACTTAGTCTTTCTGGGCCTCAGTTTCCTCATCTGCTTAAAAAAAAAAAAAAAAAAAAAAGGAGGTTCAATAGTATTTCCAGGATCTCTTCCAACTCCAAATCTATGACCCCACAGTTACTATAAAGGTTGAGGAAAGAATTTATCTTTTCTCTTCTCAGATCTAGCATGAAACAGGGCCATTAGAGATCTCCTGCATTTAATATCCTGAAAGAAGGGATGGGCAGATCACAACCAAAGTTCTAGAGCATGTCCAAAGATCGTGTTCAAAGCATCATTTTTCCTCCTGGATCTACAATATTTCAAAAAGGAAAAAAGATTATATCACTTGTAGGTGATAATTAAATGCCACCATAATTGTCTCAGCTCTTAGATATGTTTGACACTATCTTAGATAATAAAATTAACTTAGAAACATTTTCTGGGTTCTCCAAAGAGTACACATTCTCAAGAAGTATACATACCATTAGCAACAAATCAACACACCCACACACACACACACACACACACATATACACAAGGAATAGACAACAAAATTCTTCTTTTCCTTCAAATAAAATTGAGTTATTTTGCTTTTGTCGTCTTATGTTCATTAGAGAAAAACTTCTAGTAAAGAAATTAAAGATCAAAGGAAAGAACAATCTGTGAAGCAGAAGGCTGGAGTAATGTAACTTCATAATTTCTACTCTAGTGTCATAATTACATGAAGCATACTTATAAATCTTTAAACTTCAATGTTCATTATCATCCTTTTAAAACAATTCAATTTCCCTTTCTATATGATACCTGAAAGAAAACACAATAAAAGTGATTAAGAAGATTATGATATTTACATCCAGTACCTGAGACCTTTCCTAAAGTGATTTAAAGACTTTAATGGATTGGAACATCTCTGTGAGAAAACTATCTTCCTATTTCCGGGTTATATAATAGAAAATCAAGAAAGAAAGGATAAGTGACTTGAACAATCCTCATTCATCAGAACCATGGTAAATTCAAACAAGATAGTAGATATTTATCTTCTGGTGAATCTAACAGAAGATGGATCCTCAATACATATAAAATACAATATAAAGGATTCTTTTACTATGGTAAAACATCCTATAAAACAATCTTTACTGAAAATTCTCTACCTAATGACATAAAAGCTTAATGAGATCTTTCAGCTTTCTTCAAAGGTTTTCTCCAGTAGCCAACTTATATACAACCAGGTTCCCCTTTCATTCTAGGCTTAAAAAGAAAGCATAAGCCTAATGTTTAGTAGAACCTTGACTAATTCTAAGGTTGAATATGTGGAAGGTAGATCCAGACTAAGGAAAAGTGGGAAGGAAATGAAGCCAGTAATCAATGTTTGTGGACAGAAGTGGGTGGTCAATAGTACATATAACTGGGGTACTGCCTAGAAAACTGGTGAATGCCACAGAACAGAGGAGGGCATTCTTTCTACCTTATGTCAAAGTTTAACTTTTCTCTATACCCAAAGAATTATTAACTTGCAATCCATGAGTGTGGGGGATTTCTAAAAATATGTTGATAACTAAATTTTATCATTATTTTATATATTTTAAAACATTTTCCCCCTGGAGGAAAGATCCAAAGGCTTCTTCAGACTGCCAATTAGATCCACGACACACAAAAAAATTTAAGAAATTCACTTACACCTAAAAAATACCTCAAAAGATCAACAAAGACCCATTTATAACTATTAAAAAAAGCTCACTGCCACAAACTAGGTAACATTCCCAGGATTAGTAAGGTATATTGAACAGAAGGAATTGCTTTATGACCCCCAAAAGAAAAAATTACACACACACACACACACACACACACACACACACACACACACACACACATATATATATAAAACAAAAAAACCCAGGGGGTTGAATGAACAGAACTGGGGGGAGGGGGAGGGGAAAGATTCCAAAGTAGATAGGTCTTGTTCCTATCTACATGTGTCATTCTTTTCTACAGGCCTCATAAAATTAAAGGCTCTCCATTGGGAGACTGAAACAGAAAGAAAAAAAAAATTCTTCTGCTAACATGAGGTTCCTCTAGTACTTATTTATTTGAGTTACTAAGTGTGTGATGAGAATTAAAATAAGAATTGGGATTGGTTCCTAGGAAAAGTTAACCTTGCTCTTTTTCCTGCCCACACAAAAGTAATTCTGTTTAGAAACCTTCATTTTGTTGGCCTCAGCCCATTCTTAGGGTGTATAGCTCATTCACTGCCAGTAATTGCTTCCATACAACACAGTGTTTTAGAACATGTTTGCATACTTGTTATGATGATGCATGACATTTATATTACATTTAAAACTCCAAAGGGCTTACAGGGCTTTTATTTTCTGTTCTCGGACACAAAGTCTATACATGGTTTTCCAGTGGAACTACCAGAAAAAAGAGGCCTAAATTCCATTTTTATTTTCAATTAAATTACTCTAAACTTTTGGCCTTCCAAACATTTTTTTAAATCAGCTAAAAATATAAACATAGTTGAGAGGAAATGCAACCTGGAAGTCAGTGACAAGCAATTATGAATATCTCTGGAATATGTCCAAATTAATAATTATACTGGTTATTGCATTGAAGTCAATAGCATACTCATTTCATTGACATGAATTTTCATAGCACCCCACCCCATGTTGCAAAAAATAGCAGACTATTAAATATATTCTCAAGTAATGGAATATCATATTTCCTTCTCTAACAGAGTAGATAAGATGAGCATTTTTTAACCACATATGCTACTTTATTAATGGAACATTATGGAAGGTGGTATTGAATGCACAAAAGTACAGTTAGCCAGCCTTCCCATTTCCATGCTCTCTAGACTAGTTTTTACATCTCTCCTTTTTTCTGTTGCCAAAGAACATACAAATATTTATTATAGCCAGATTCCCTCCCAGCACAGTTATAGTCAAGGTTGGGTTAATGCTTCCATTACAAGCTTCTATTTTCAGATATTTACAACTTGATGATAAACATTTCTCTTCAATTTTAAGTCAAGACTTAGCATGTCGTTTTATTTGTTTTAAGACTTTCTAAAAAGAAAAAAAGAACATCAATGGTATTTTGGGGTTTCCCCCCTTTACAGGATTTCCCAAGCATTCTAGATAGGGCTGTACTTTAAGACAAAATATTCTCAATTAGACAAGAATCTGTTTAAATGGCACTGATATTTTACTTTAAAACTCACCAAGGAAATGTCAGAATCAATCCCCCAAATACAATCTATAAATTCAGAAAGCTAGAGAAGGAAACAAGTTTTTGCCATTTTTCCCCCCATGAACAAAATACCTAGCAAATTCATTCCTGGAATGCAGAATGAAGTAGAGATATCAAATTCATATTCTGCTTTCCTTCTGTATAGATTGATAGTATCCTAATTAAATCAAATAAAATATTGTCTCTTTAAAGTTAGTACTGGAACAGATTATAATTTTTTAATTGAAATATGCCCTGGGATTAGTGGAATGTACTGAATAGTGAGAATTGCATTTTAGAAGAATTGAGTTCAAATCCTATCTCTGATTTTGATTAGAAGTCAAGACTCTCTCTTAAATCATGGATAAGATAGGTTATTCTCTACATTGGTAAGTTAGAAACTTTCATTTTGTTGGCCTCAGCCCATTCTTAGGGTTTATAGCACATTGGCATAAGAGTGTTACCACAAAGGGAAGATACCATCTATCCTCATATGCACACAGATTTCAGGATTTATTTTTTTATACTCAGAAAATACACCCTGGGAATGGCTGAATAAGTTAAGGTATATGAATGTAATAGAATATTATTGTTTTTTAGAAACAATCAGCAGGCTGATTTCAGAGAGGCCTGAAGAGACTTATACATCCTAATACTAAGTGAAATGAGTAGAACCAAGAAAACATAGTACACAGTAATAACAAGATTATGTGAAGATCAACTGTGATGAATTTAGCACTTTTCAACAAGGAGGTGATTCAAGACAATTACAATAGATTTGTAATGGAGAGAGCCATCTGCATCCAGAGAGAAGACTACGGGGATTGAAGGTGGATCACAACAAAATATTTTTGACTTAAAAAAAAAAAAAAAAAAAAAAGAAAATATTTCCTAAATTAAAGGTATCTTTTTTCTCCTAAACCTATAATCCCAAAATTAATTTTGTCTATATGTATGTAAAGTTTAATCAATCATTCAACAATTTATTAAGGTCTATTGTGTATTGTGTGAAGTGCTGGAGATATCGAGACAATGCAAGAAAACAATCCCTACCCACAAGAAGTTTCTAGTTTCATTACATCAGTCCTATGAGACTATAAAATAACTATTATTTCTTTCACTCTGCAGATGGGAAAATCTAAGGCTTAAGGAACAGAAATTATTTCCCCAACTAATAAATGTCAAAGATTAATTCAAACCCAAGTCTACTCACTAGAGACCCAGTGCATTTTACACTTTTATAATTAGCATACAGAAAGTGTACCTTAATTAGACTTAAGAGCTAAAATCCTGCACTTAATGCTGAAAATAAGTATTATGAAAGAAGTAACAGTTTTCTTACAAACACAGTGGGACATCCTTTTAACTAATTTTTGAATGTACTCTGTTCTATCTATATATCAGCAGAAATATAAATGGTATCACATTTCAACCTTAACTGTTATTTTCCCCATCTTAGTGATTTCTATCACAACCTTAATGTTCTTTTAATGTCATTTTTTCCTGTGTGATATATCATATTTATCTTCATAACTATCCATCAATATTTCCTTTAATTGAGGTTAATCTCTTTCAACTTATGGAAGAAATCCTCATTGTGCAGCTTTCAGAATGTAAGATGTCTGCAGCTGCTCAAGAGCCTCTCACAAAAATCTGAAAATCTGTGAATGACTCAAAGTGGAGAGCAAATTCTCTGGTATGTTCCACTGTTGTACTTTGAGGAGAAGACTAGGTAAATCAATCAATTAATAGACATTTATTAAGCATCCACCATGTGACAGGAACAATATTAAGCACTGGTAATATGAGAGGAAAAGACAATCACTGACATTAAAGAGCTTCCATTCTAATGAGGGAAACAACATGCAAACAAACATATATATAGGATAAATAGGAAGTAATCAAGAGTTAAGGCACTATAATTAAGAGGTTAAGGTTAAGATTAAGGTTTCCTATAGAAGGTAGGATTTTAGTTGGGACTTAAAGGAAGCCAAGAAAATCAAGTCAATAGTCTGATTGGAGGAGGGAGAACATTCGAAGCACTGGAGGTAGCCAGAAAAAAATGCCCAGAGCAATGTGATAATATCTTGCTCACAGAACATCCAGGAAGCCAGTGAGTGTCATGGGATCAGAGTATGTGTTTAAGGTGTAAGATATAAGACTAGAGAGGTAGGAGGGGGCTATGTTATAAAGGGCTTTGAATGCCAAGTAGAGTATTTTGTATTTGTTTCTTGAGGTGATAGGAAGCCAAGGCAATTTATTGAATGGTATTAACGGGAGGGAGGGAAGGAGGGAAGGAGGGAAGGAGGGAAGGAGGGAAGGAGGGAAGGAGGGAAGGAAGGAGAGAAGGAGGGAGGGAAGGAGGGAAGGAGGGAAGGAAGGAAGGAAGGAAGGAAGGAAGGAAGGAAGGAAGGAAGGAAGGAAGGAAGGAAGGAAGGAAGGAAGGAAGGAGGGAAGGAGGGAAGGAAGGAAGGAGGGAGGGAAGGAAGGAGGGAAGGAAGGAGGGAAGGAAGGAGGGAGGGAAGGAAGGAGGGAAGGAAGGAAGGAGGGAGGGAAGGAAGGAGGGAGGGAAGGAAGGAAGGAAGGAGGGAAGGAAGGAAGGAAGGAGGGAAGGAAGGAAGGAAGGAAGGAGGGAAAGAAGGAGGGAAGGAAGGAGGGAGGGAAGGAAGGAGGGAAGGAAGGAAGGAAGGAAGGAAGGAAGGAAGGAGGGAAGAGAGGGAAGGAAGAAGGGAGGGAAGGAGGGAAGGAAGGAGGGAGGGAAGGAAGGAAGGAAGGAGGGAAGGAAGGAAGGAGGGAAGGAAGGAGGGAGGGAAGGAAGGAGGGAGGGAAGGAAGGAAGGAAGGAAGGAAGGAAGGAAGGAAGAAGGGAGGGAAGAAGGAAGGAAGGAAGGAAGGAAGGAAGGAAGGAAGGAAGGAAGGAAGGAAGGAAGGAAGGAGGAAGGAAGGAAGGAAGGAAGGAGGAAGGAAGGAAGGAAGGAAGGAAGGAAGGAAGGAAGGAAGGAAGGAGGGAAGGAAGGAAGGAAGGAAGGAAGGAGGGAAGGAAGGAGGGAAGGAAGGAGGGAAGGAAGGAGGGAGGGAAGGAAGGAAGGAGGGAAGGAAGGAGGGAGGGAAGGAAGGAAGGAAGGAAGGAAGGAAGGAAGGAAGGAAGGAAGGAAGGAAGGAAGGAAGGAGGGAAGGAGGGAAGGAAGGAGGGAGGGAAGGAAGGAAGGAAGGAAGGAAGAAGGAAGGAAGGAAGGAAGGAGGGAGGGAAGGAGGGAAGGAAGGAGGGAAGGAAGGAAGGAAGGAAGGAAGGAAGAAGGAAGGAAGGAGGAAGGAGGGAAGGAAGGAGGGAGGGAAGGAAGGAAGGAAGGAAGGAAGGAAGGAAGGAAGGAAGGAGGGAGGGAAGGAAGGAAGGAAGGAAGGAAGGAAGGAAGGAAGGAGGGAAGGAAGGAAGGAGGGAGGGAAGGAAGGAAGGAAGGAGGGAGGGAGGAAGGAAGGAAGGAAGGAAGGAAGGAAGGAAGGAAGGAAGGAAGGAAGGAAGGAAGGAAGGAGGGAGGAAGGAGGAAGGAAGGAGGAAGGAAGGAGGGAAGGAAGGAAGGAAGGAAGGAAGGAAGGAAGGAAGGAAGGAAGGAAGGAAGGAAGGAAGGAAGGAAGGACCAGGTTTCCAGTCCTAACTGTAATACTTAGAAGCAAGGGCAGCTAAGTGGTACGGTAGATAGAATGCCAGCTTTACAGTCAAGAAGACATTTTCTTGGGTTCAAATACCTCTTCACATACTTAGCTTTGTCACTAGTGCAAAGGAAGGAGGGAGGGAAGGAAGGAAGGAGGGAGGGAAGGAAGGAAGGAAGGAAGGAAGGAAGGAAGGAAGGAAGGAAGGAAGGAAGGAAGGAAGGAAGGAAGGAAGGAAGGAAGGAAGGAAGGAAGGAAGGAAGGAAGGAGGGAAGGAAGGAGGGAGGGAAGGAGGGAAGGAAGGAGGGAAGGAAGGAAGGAGGGAAGGAGGAAGGAAGGAGGGAAGGAAGGAGGGAAGGAAGGAGGGAAGGAAGGAAGGAGGGAAGGAAGGAAGAAGGAGGGAAGGAAGGAAGGAAGAAGGAAGGAAGGAAGGAGGGAAGGAAGGAGGGAAGGAAGGAGGGAAGGAAGGAGGAAGGAAGGAGGGAAGGAAGGAAGGAAGGAAGGAAGGAAGGAAGGAAGGACCAGGTTTCCAGTCCTAACTGTAATACTTAGAAGCAAGGGCAGCTAAATGGTACGGTAGATAGAATGCCAGCTTTACAGTCAAGAAGACATTTTCTTGGGTTCAAATACCTCTTCACATACTTAGCTTTGTCACTAGTGCAACTCACTTAAGATTGTTTGCCTCACTTTCCACATTAGTAAAATGAGCTGAAGAAGGAAATGGCAAACCACTCAAGTATCTTTTGTTAAGAAAACCCCAGGTGGGGTTACATAAAAAGTCAGACACAACTAAAAAGTGAACCACTAGCAAGTTAAACCTCTCTCAGCCTCAATTTCCTTTTTTGTAAAAGAGATGATACTGTTTACACTATCTACCTAAGAGATGTGAAAAAAGCTGGGGAAACAGAATAATGGGAATGTTATAAAAGTTAATTCATTTCAATTTAATTCAACAAATGTTTTTAAAATGCCTACTAAATGCAAAAGACAGTGATAGACTAGATTAGTGTTTAGGGAAAATAAATTAAATTCTAATCCATTGTTCAAAAGGAAAACATTAATAAAAAGTTTCCAAATGTACCAATTTTGATTACAGAATCTGGGTTTGAAATGTGACCAACAGTCACTTAAAATATCTTTGTTCACATAGCCCAACCTTCCCAAAGGGGACTGACTGACTGTTGGGTGAGATTAGGAATTGTTTGTCTTTGGCATAGACTTAGCCAAGCATAAGGCCTTGCTTATAGATATTAAATATTAATGTTTATTATTATTGTTGTATATAATTATATACAATTATGATATATTATAATAAATATTAAGAATTAATATTAAATAAAAGAGTATGGAACAGAACTAAACTGAAGGGGTATATAATCAAATGTAAATAGAATAAAATTTCAACTACTTTTAAACAATTTTCTTTCCAAATTTATTTTTTATATAATAGCTTTTTATTTTCAAAATATATACAAAAATAGTTTTCAATAATTTTAACCAATTTAAAGAGGAAAAACTGAAAGTATTTAAGCCCCAGAGAAGGTAGAAAAGAGTAGGCCATTAAAGAGAATCATATAAGTAGGATAATAAAGTTGACAATTGCTGGGAATAAAGTTTTAAAGAACAGAGGTTTTGGTGAAATCATTTAGACAGAAAAAGAGGAGCAGAATCTAGGATGGGACTGAAGTAGGTAGTGCAGAGAATTGAAGGACATAAAGAAAAAGTGACAAAATGAAATGCAAAGTAGAATATTTGAATATTTGGAAACTCTTGGAAAGGTTTTCTTGTCATTCCCCAGACTTTGTCTTCTCAAACCTTCGCAATCTAGCTTCCAAAATTTTTATTCACTTAAAAGAGTTCTCTCCAATTAGCAATGATCTCCTGATTGCCAAATAAAATGGTTTTTCTCAGTCCTTGTCTTCCTCAGCTTGTATACTTGACACGCCTGACCATTCCTTTCCTCAAGTCTCTTTCTTGTCTGGGTTTTCAGGATTACATACTTCCTGCCTATCTAATTACTTCTTATCAGTCTCTTTTCCTGTCATAACCCAAATTATGGCCTCTAACTAGAGGACTTCTTCAATGTTCGGTTCTAGGCCTATCTCTACACTACCATTATCGATGGCCTCATCAGGTACCATGGCTTAAATTATCATCTCCACACAGATAACGCATACATATTCAGTGCTGATCTTTACCCTTTCTTTGAGCCTTGTATTACCAACTGCCTATAAAAACTTCAAACTGAATGTCTTGTAAACATTTCAAATTTAACATTTGAAGAATGTCCAAAAGAAAACTTGGCATATTTCTCTCCATTCCCATCACTTTTCTCTAGTTCTGTCAAAAGCAGCTGCTTGCTTCCTTA
The DNA here is from genome assembly GCF_016432865.1 of Antechinus flavipes. NCBI lineage: Eukaryota > Metazoa > Chordata > Mammalia > Dasyuromorphia > Dasyuridae > Antechinus > Antechinus flavipes. Next base: position 96,756,917 of record NC_067398.1, on the reverse strand, counting down.
AATTTTTGTCCTTAAATCCTTACTCTCTCTCATCCTATATATCCAATAACTTGTCAAATACCTTGTTTGTTCTACCTGGATAATAATATGTCTTGTGTATGGAATTTTTTATCTAGTCACATGATCACCAATTAAGTTCAAGTCAATAACTTATTATGTGCCAAGGACTGTGCTATATGTTGAGAAACATAAAAGCAAAAACACAATTCCTGCCTTAAAGAAACTTGGCTTCTAATGAAAAAGTACAATAAAGATAATAAAGATAGAGAACATCTGGTAAGAATACATTCCAGACAAGGATGACTGGACATAGCCAGCCTGAGTACTTCCCTTAAAATGAAGATTCTGGAAGGAACCAGCTAATCAGCCAAAGAGGCTACCACAGCAAAGCATATTCTCAGAGTGAGAAACACAGGAGTGATTATGAACTTCCAGGGTGAGGAGAATTATAACATGATAGCAAAGATCCAGAGAGTCAGAAGTAGAGTCTGGAGAAAAATTCTAGCTCCCTGTCTGTTGAAATCTTTCTCTTACTTTATCATTCAACTCATATATTACATCCTCTATCATGTCTTCTTTGACAAGTGAAATGGTCTTTCCCTCAAATTTCTCATAATATTTTGCCTAGATCTCTCCTCTACTTTTTTATCTCACTTCCAAAATCCTTGCACCATCAATAACTATATCAGTTATTATTGTACTTATTCTTTCCCTCTTATATTGTAAGATCTTCAAAAGCAACATCTGTATCTTCCATCAATTTTTACATTTCCAACTCCTACCATTCTGCCTAATACTTAGTAACTACTTTTAAAATTTCAGACCTATATTTGAATTCTTTTCTCAATATAAAGACATGTTAAAAAAAAAAAAAAACAATATCCCCCTCATATTTCAAATCAGCCTTCTCACCCCACATCCTACCCCAACATCTGATTTCCTACCCATTCTGATACTCCCAAGACTTCCTTGAATTCCAGACACAAGCAGATTCATCTGCTGCTCCTAAAAGACCAACTATAACTCTTAGATTATATTGAATATATTATCATCAAAGCAGCCTTGGACACGGGCTAGAGAACTAAATTTTAAAGGGAATTTAAAAAGAAATTGGAGTCTGGCATATAGTATATTAACATAGAAAACTAGAGACAATAATAAACATGTAGGCCTTCTCATATCTGAACATCATTACAACTCCAATGGAAAGTGGAATTGTTTTGGTTTTAAGTATATCAGCTCAGGATATGCAAGGGTTCAATGGATCATGCAACACTTCCTTGAAGATCAGGGATAAGAAAGGTATCTAAATATTGATTTTTAGATGAAAATATTTCTAGATCATAATCACAAATTCACTCATTATTTCTTTTTTTTAATTATTATAGCTTTTTATTGACAGAATATATGCATGGATAATTGTTCAACATTGACCCTTACAATCACTTCTGTTCCAGCTTTTCCTTTCCTTCCCTCCATGCCTTCCCCTAAATGGCAGGCAGTCTCATACATGTTAAACATGTTAAAGTATACCCTAAATACAATATAGGTGTACATATTTATACAGTTCTTTTGTTGCACAAGAAAAATAGGATTTAGAAAGGTAAAAATAACCTGGGAAGAAAAGCAAAAATGCAAGCAGTTTACATTCATTTTCCAATATTCACTCATTATTTCATGAAGTGTTTTATTATGTACAACATATCATTTTAGGAACTGAGGATACAATGGTACCTGCTTTGAAGGGGCTTAGTAGGACAGACAATACACTGATATGGTTGGAATCAGGATGATTTTAGTGTTCATTACTACTTGAAACACTAGTTTTGACACTAAACAAGTCACTTTTAAACTTCCTACCTCAGGTTTCTTATCTTAATTCCCCCTTACTGGGCTATTTTATGAGACTCAAATTAGCTAATATACAAAAAGTGTTTTACAATCCTTAAAACACCATGTAAATATGGAAAATTATAATTTTAAAATTCTATTGGGAGATACAGTTTTTAAATGGTTAAGGAGATATGGGATAATTTTAAGGAAGGAGAATTAACAATAGCCATTATAAGTGGCACCAGATTTGTGCCTTGAAGGAAGCTAAAGATTCTAAGAGGCAAAGAGGCTGGAAGAAGTAGATCTGGGGCCTTTGCAAAGGCGTGGGAACTGGAGGTGCAAAACAAGAATGGAAAGTATAAGGAGGTGATTACTATGAAATATCTAAAAAAAAAAGTAGAACCACTCTGTGAAAAACTTTAAATGCACAGCTGAAAAGTTCTTTATGCTAGAGACAACAGAGAGCCACTAAATTCCTGAGTAGGGGAGAATCATGGACTAGAAATTGTCTCCCTCCCTCATTCCTTCCCTGTCTCTCTCTGTCTCTGTCTCTGTCTCTGTCTCTCTCTCTCTCTCTCTCTCTCTCTCACACACACACACACACACACACACACACACACGCAAAGTATAGACTAGAAAGAACATTAGATGCTGTTACAGTTATGCAATGATTGACCATTTTGAATTTGTAGTTCTCCTAAAAATCCTTGCACCATCAAGAATCAACAGTCCAAAGGGTCCACAAGCAGCACTACTAAATTGGAGCTATTTAAAAGCTTCACATATATTCTACTCATTGGCCCCACTTAAAGGTTCAAGCACAACTATCATGAGCCATCACACAACTGCTTTACAAAGTTTAGCAAGAGAATCTATGCATAGCTTTCCAAGGTTCTAGTTCCATCTTCTACGGGAAGCACTGTGTCCCCACAACTGTTCCATTCTCCTCCCTCTCTTGGAATACAACCTAATCTAACATACAATGGATCATTCTTGTCCAAGCACATCTTTCCTCAATCTAGTACTTGCTTTGGGCATACTGCAAACAGGTGTTAAATAAGTGCCCAGGGATCATTTTTGGAAATACTGATAGGTGTATAACCTTCTATATTTAAAACAAGATCTTAAACACATGCTATATCAGAGACAACTGAAATCATAAATCTTTCAACAGACTGTGTACAACTATATGCTCCCAGGTATCTGAGATCAAAACTGAACTCTTAATGTCTATAATTCAGGAAGTTCATTAAATACTGCATGTGGCACCCAGGGTTTAGTTCTAAGGCATGTATTCATATTTGTGCAAGAGATAACTACAAGTATAGGCAGATTATATGTCACAGCTGACTTGCTTAGCATAACCTGCATGAATAGTCAGCAAAAATGATAAGACATTTATAGATATTTAAAGACCTACTGACAGCCATATATGAACTATTCCTGCAAGACAAGATTCACTCTAAAGGACATTCAACTTGATGAAGGTGTCACAGTTCACAATTACACTCCTATGGTGAATCTTGTTTCTTTTGAAGGAATGTGCTTAGCATCCTCTTCACTTTTCTATGAATAGAGGCTACTTTCTTATTCATATGGAAACTTTAAACAATAATTTTATACTTTGTATCCCATCTTTTTAATAAGCCAGAACAGCTTAGAACACTACCCCTGCTTCCCCCTCCCCAAAGTGTTTTAACAAGCATGGTTTTGAGTTAAAGTGCGGTCTTTTCAATGGAGGGGGAAAAAAAAAACAGCGAATGGCAATAAGAAAAATCATATCCCTAAAGCATTACCTACCAGACATAAGTGAATAAAAAATATAACTAATATGTCTGCAGCCTCATCCTTAATCTTAAAACAAATGATAGTATTCAAATATACTATTTTACACATGCAGGCTGATAACAGGTTTTTCTTTTCTCTCCGTCTTAAAGATTTTGTGAACGACACGAAAGGAAGCAGAGTGTATTTAATGAAAGGTTTCCAAGCTGATTTCCCTGCAGGTTATTTTCTCTCTTTTCTCTGGAACCCATACACGGGGTATACAGCAGGGACCAGGGGCGTATATAAAAATAAACTATGAGGCAGCATCAGAGCTGATACCCTAGTCCTACAGGGGCAAGTGAATTATTAGATCTGTGTCATGAGTGTTTTTTTAATATGCCATTGTTCCCACTTGAGCACATTAAACTTTCCATATCCACTTTTAAACCAATATTACCTTTTTTTTTTCCTTGTTCATAATGTTCATGCTGTACATTAGCAGTCAGAAAATCCAATAGCTTAAGTCATCATATAGCAGTTATATGTAAAGCATACTGGATAAAAACCTTCAGCAATTCCTTGTTTGTTTGTTTGTTTGTTTTCTTTTGAAACCGTCTTCTGTTAGTATTGGTTAAAACCCTAAGAAAAAAAAATCTTATGAAAAATGTAGATGAATTTTTTCTTTTACATTGATCACAAACCTATTTTGAACACTATACATTTTCAAAAAAGTTCATTACAACTCTAACTCAGCATCTTCTAGTCCATCAAATTGAAGGTGCTGGGGGGTTTTGGGTTTGGAAGATGTGTTTGCCAATTATTTTTGCACTAGTGCACATAAACAGGCAGGCCAGAATCTTAGGTATGAGTTATATATTCCTGTACAAAATAATTGTATATTCTATGAAGACTGATTCTTTTTCTGGAGAAATATACAACAACACAAGGGAAATCTTGTACCAGCAGCATAACTGAAGTGGCAAGATACAATATTAGAAAAACAGAACTACTTTCATTACTGTGATGCTGTGTGTCAGAATGTCTCTCCTTAATGAACCTGTTTGCAATAAGACTCAGGGTGCAAAGAGGCTATTTAGAGAGTCTATTGTGTCTATAGTGAGTCCTTCAAATATCTTCCCACCATTAGACATGCCGCATTGACCAATTCTGTCCTGATTGCTGTTCTTTTGAGTGTCAGGGGACATTCTTGCCCAGACAGACCGATGGATCAGACATTGCAGTTCATAAAATGTTTACACTGTATATACACACACACACACACACACACACACACACAGAGTGATATAAGCAACACAGCTCAAGATCATACAGCGAGTTGAATGTGGCAGTGTCACCTGCAGGCTTATGATTTTCCGATATCAATGAAAGGATTTCGGTTAAACTTTACTTGTGCTGTCTGCCTGTCGGTCGCTAACAAAAGCCTTATTTTTCTTCTCTTCCAACATGTACCCCAAAGCCCATTGCTCACATGGGAACATTCCAGGCAAACATCCTCCATGTCACAAAGCTCTCTTACTCTGTTGAGAATTTCTCCTAATTGCTGACAAGAAAAGAAATCCATAAATGTCAGGCCATCAAAGAGAGAAAGGGGAAAAATCGTATGAATAAACAAACTAAACCAGAGAGAGAGAGAGAGAGAGAGAGAGAGAGAGAGAGAGAGTGTTCCAAAAAAGAATATGAATTCTATCAATGACAGCTTCAGAGAAGAGAATCTCCCAAGTAATTAAAGAAGCATCCTTGTTTATGGATCCTCGACTAATCAGCCAGGCCTCTTTAAACCAGCTAACTTCTGGGGTATTAGGTTTAACTTCCCTGTTCAAACTCCTCTGAGCAGGTGGCTGATTAGTTGCCATGGAATTAGTTTTATCCCCACCTTTCATACACCTGTATGTCAAACATTCTCGCTACAAAAAGTCATTTTTTCCTCTTATACTTTCCTATAGCTTTTTCCTTTTATATTCTAAACAGATAGCGTTTCTGTTAACTAAAAAGTATTCTTGTCAAACTCTACCCGTTGGTACTGCCACCAGGCTATGTCAAGAAATAAAACTTAAGACTACAAAGGGATAATAAGTAACCAGGATAAAAATAACTAAAATATCTATACTTGTTGTATGTGATAAAGAACCGGAAAATTCCATCCTGAATTCAAATCCAAATCAAATGGTTTTTGCAGGCTTCTTGATTATTATAAATTTTCACTCTTAACATGCTCCATTCTTTTGTTTATATGTGTAAGTTGTTCTACCAATATGATCTCTAATTTTGAAGGCTATTTAGAAAATATAGCTTTGATTTGCAATATCAATGATGTCTATTTAATATTTGTTAATATTTGGTTTTTATTCAATTATTCAATGGCACCATTTAAAATTAATATCCCCTCCTGAACACAGTATGGCCCAAGTAACTGCTTTATAGATTATAAAATTTCATAAACCCATCTTTGGTTGAAAAGCCATATATAATCATTGTTTTTCATTCTAAATTCTAACAAAAGGTATCCTACTACCACTAAAAGTGATTGTATGTAGTTGATCAAAGATGTCTTTTAATGACTTACAAAGTAATTCTATAGAAATGGTCAATTCTATTATATATCCTATTAAAAGGGGGGAGGGATTAAACTAAATAGTATAAAAATCATTTCAACCTAGCTTTAGGATGCACATTAGTTTTCCCCAGATGTTTTACTTCCATGCATATTTATAGTGTTTAAATTCATTTGCATTCTCCATGCATAAATTAAGTGGGCTGGGGGTTGGAGATCTGGTTAGAATCTTAAAAATTGGTCACAAAAAATCCTGAAAATAGATAACTGACAATATAAATACAGTTGTTTCAATCATTGGAATCCAATAGAAAGAAACACTGACATTTTCACAAATAATCATGGCTCAAAACTCCATGGTATTAAATTCTATACACCCTAAGTCCTTAATATACAAGGGCAATATTATTAATAACAATATATTAGACAATACGTATTGTCTAATATACTAGACAATGAAAAGGAAAAATTACTGTGAATAAACGAAGTATTTAATCACAATGCCCGATAATAAAACACAAAAAGAAGATATCTGTTATATCTCTAAAGGAGAGAAGAAATTAAATATGATATAAGAACAAGGCCATGGCAATATACACGGAAGAGATGCAGGGTGTCTGCCATGATGAAATGTTTGGAAAAGCAGTAAGGAAAAAGATGAGCATGAGGATAATCAGGTGAACTGGGATATTTCAAAGGGCTGGTTAAAAATAAGAAAGGCAAGTTTGAACTAGAACTGAAATAAAACTTAGGAAAATAACCCTTCAGGATAATTTATTCTTTAGGCCAAAATGTAACTGGAATATACTGAAACAAAGGGGAAAACAGTGTAGACATGGAAGAAAGGGAGTGAGTATGATGTCTCATTATTATCGTTTTCTTGGGTGAAGTTATTAATTATGTCTATGATTTGCTGTTTTACCCAATCATTCTTTAGTATGAGATTATTTAGTTTCCAATTATTTTTTGGTCTACTTCCCCCTGCTTTTTTGTTGAATGTAATTTTCATTGCATCGTGGTCTGAAAAGGATGCATTTACTATTTCTGCCTTACTACATTTGAGTTTGAGGTTTTTATGTCCTAATATATGGTCAATTTTTGTATAGGTTCCATGAACTGCTGAAAAGAAAGTATATTCCTTTCTGTCTCCATTACATTTTCTCCAGAGATCTATCATATCTAGCTTTTCTAGTATTCTGTTTACCTCTTTGACTTCTTTCTTATTTATTTTCTGGTTTGATTTATCTAATTCTGAGAGTGCAAGGTTAAGATCTCCCACTATTATAGTTTTACTGTCTATTTCTTCTTGCAGCTCTCTTAATTTCTCTTTTAAGAATTTAGATGCTACCCCACTTGGTGCATATATGTTTAATATAGATAGTGCTTCATTATCCATGCTACCCTTTAGCAAGATATAGTGCCCTTCCTTATTTCTTTTAATTAGATCAATTTTTGCTTTAGCTTGATCTGAGATCAGGATGGCTACCCCTGCTTTTTTGACTTCACCTGAAGCATAGTAGATTTTGCTCCAACCTTTTACCTTTAACCTGCATGTATCTCCCCGCTTCAGGTGTGTTTCCTGTAAACAACATATTGTAGGATTCTGGCTTTTAATCCATTCTGCTAACCGCTTCCTCTTTATGGGGGAGTTTACCCCGTTCACGTTTATGGTTAGAATGACCAATTCTGTATTACTTGCCATCTTGTTAACCCCGGTTTATGCTTTCCTCCCTTCTTTCCCCTTTCCCCCCCTTCCAAGTATTAAGCTTGTGAGCACCCCTTGCTTCTCACAGCTTGCCATCTAGGGGAGGGGGTGGAGGGAGGGAGGGAAAAAAAAATCGGAACAGAAATGAGTGTCAATATAATGTAATTATTAAATAAAAAATTTAAAAAAAAAAATAAAAAAAAAATAAAAAAATAAAAAAAAAAAAAATAAAAAAAAAAAAAAAAAGAAAGAAAGGGAGTGAGTAGCACACCTTGGCAATGGAGGACTGATGCCCAAGAATCATAAAAGTTTAGAGCTAAACAAGACCACAAAGTCCTTTATTCTTCATTTCAAAGAATAGGAAACCGATATCTAGATGTGTGAAATGACCTGCCCAACTTCACAGAGCTACTTAGTGGGAGACCAGGATTCTAATTCAAATCTTTGACCTCTTAACTCCAGCATCCTTTAAATACTATACATGACAACAATTCTTTTCTGTTTATGGTAAACCCTAGACAAGACCATCAATGGATTTATACTGAGATGTTAAAAAGTCAGCATATTTCATATGAAATAAACTCAGTATTTACCTAATTTCTAATCCATAAGTTTAAAAAAATGAAAACTTTGAGAAATGACAGAAATTAAAAGAAATTAAAATTAGCAATAGATGGGGACTAGTCAAGTCTCACCTGATATTTATAAAATCATAGATTTATAGCTAGAAAGAACCTCAGAGTTCATGTTAGTCGAATACTCACAATTTACAGATGAGAAAACTGAAGTCCAATAATTTGCCTAAGTCATACATTTAGAAAGCAACAAGGGAGAAACAAAACTTGGGTTCTCTGATTTGAAAGCCAACGCTCTATCCAATGTGCCCTGGAGCCTCTGCCTACCTGTACCATGATGACATAAAATGACTGCTCCTTCAAAATAGAAAAGCCTCATCTATGATTTGAAGCATTTCAAAACTGCATATGTTAATTTTTATTTTCACAAATGTATATTGCTAAAATTACACATAGGCCTTCAACATAGGTACAAAGTACCTGTGTTTTACTATCAAAAAATTCATAGCTAAGTATATCTGATAATTTTAAACATTACATAGTAAACCTACTTATTGTATGTGGATATTTAGGAAGCCTTCACCAAAAATGAGCACCCTTAGAGGCTGCGAATTTCAGTCTCTTCTGGCTAATCCATCCACAAACAACTCTGGTGGCACCTATACAACAAGATTGCTTGCCTTGGAAAGAATCCATATTTTCTTTTGACCTTCAATTCTACAGAGATATTCTCCAATAGCACATATATTCCAGGTAAATGATAAAAGCCAACGAACTATGTATTTAACCAAATGCATTCTAAAAAAAGAATAAGAATTTGAGGTGTATTTATGTGTGTATGTGTGTTTACATGTATATGTGTGTATACATACATATATTTCTTTTAATGATATTTCTTAGCTAATAGTACTAACATCAATGTTTAACATAAACACCTTCATTCTTTTAAACATCCAGCCACATAATAAATATCCAATTTCCATGTGTTCAATTCATTCAATTTATTTCTTCATATGTATTTAATAGCCATCTATTAAGGACTTATTTTGTTCAGAGCACCATATAAAGTCCCTCAGAAAATACAGAAATAAATAAGATGTTGTCCATCCTTACAATCTAGGTGAGGAACTTACAATCTAGGTAAGGGAGGGAGGGCAAGTGAGGGGGGACGGAACATCCACATATAGGTAATAATATATAATAAATAGATAATAACTAAATGATTCTTGCTTGTATACATTATAGGATCATAGCTCAGGTGAGCTCCCCTTACACTTCAGATGAAGACGCTGAAGTCAATCGAAAGGAAATGACTCATCTAACTTTATAAAAATTGTTAAGTGCAAGAAACTAGATTCAAATCCAGATTCCCACTCCAAAACTTTGATTTTGTCAATGGGGGTAGTTAGTTGAATCAATAAAACATATTAATAATTCCATCAATGACTAACCATCTTGTGTAACTCTCATTGATGCTCTTCCATTAAGTTCCCCTCATAGAATCTACCCAATGTGTTGATAGCCTTCCTCAAATTCTCTTGACATTACAATGATTCCAATTAAATGCATGAATTGTTCAAATATTATCTCTCATTCTCTTCACGTGACTGGATCATCTTTTATACTTGTACACATTTTGATAACATACTTTTCTCTCCTATTCAGAGTGCTAGTCCAGGGAGTATCTTCTGATGAACAAAATCAATTGAGACTATCTGTTCAATTGTATATCCAAACTACATGTATCACAGAGATTCTTCAATCACTTTTTTTTCCTTTGCATGAGTAGTTAAATCAATTTCTTTAAAACAGATCTCTTTGTCCTTCCTTCTGTCGTGGACCCCCTTTTGGCAGTTTGGTGAAATCTATGTACTCCAAAGAACAATGTTCTTAAATGTATAAGGAAAAATCACATAAAATGTCTGAGGAAATTAATTATAATGAGAAATAAAAAATTTAGGAATCTCTAATTAGAGTAATTATTAACTTAATTCAGAAAACTCTATGATCATTTTAAGATGATATAATCAACAGAACTATTTATAAGCAGTCCCTCTTGAATTTGGACACTGAACAGGATATCTCAACAATGACAATGACAAACACTTTAAATGAGTCTATCTTCCCTTTTTTCTATGAAGAAAGTATCATCATGTTGGTGGAATTGTGAACGCATTCAGCTATTCTGGAGAGCAATTTGGAATTATGCTCAAAAAGTTATCAAACTGTGCATACCCTTTGATCCAGCAGTATTTCTACTGGACTTACACCCCAAAGAGATACTAAAGAAGGGAAAAGGTCCTGTATGTGCCAAAATGTTTGTGGCAGTCCTGTTTGTAGTGGCTAGAAACTGGAAAATGAATGGATGCCCATCAATTGGAGAATGGTTGAGTAAATTGTGGTATATGAATATTATGGAATATTATTGTTCTGTAAGAAATGACCAGCAGGATGAATACAGAGAGACTTGGAGAGACTTACATGAACTGATGCTGAGTGAAATGAGCAAAACCAGGAGATCATTATATACCTCAACAACAATACTGTATGAGGATGTATTCTAATGGAAGTGGATTTCTTCGACAGAGATCTAACTCAGTTTCAATTGATCAAGGATGGACAGAAGCAGTTACACCCAAAAAAAGAACACTGGGAAATGAATGTAAACTGCTTGCATTTTTGTTTTTCTTCCCAAGTTATTTATACCTTCTGAATCCAATTCTCCCTGTGCAACAAGAGAACTGTTTGGTTCTGCACATAGATACTGTATCTAGGATGTATTGTAACCTATTTAACATGTATAGGACTGCTTGTCATCTGGGGGAGGGGGTGGAGGAAGGGAGGGGAAAAATCAGAACAGAAGTGAGTGCAAGGGATAATGTTGTAAAAAAATACCCCGGCATGGGTTCTGTCAATAAAAACCTATTTTAAAAAATAAATATATATATATATATATTTTTTAAAGTATCAAACAAGTTTACCTTGATTGTCACATCTTTCAAGGAATATATTATAATTCTGATATAGGCATAACTGACAACCTGTTAAAGGATAACAAAGTGTTTTTTAAAGAAATTTTTTTTCTCTTCTGAATCAATTTTTTAAAAGCACAATGTAATATAAATTTCTGCATTGTTTCAGGCACTTTAATGATAAAAGGAGATTAATATCTTTATCAAGATTATTATTCTCCTCTCTTTATCTCTCTCTCTCTCTCTTTCTCTCTCTTTTTTTTTTTCTGAGGCAATTGGGGTTAAGTGATTTGCCCAGGGTCACACAGCTAGGAAGTGTTAAGTATTTGAGATCACATTTGAACCCAGGTCCTCCTGACTTCAGAGCTGGTGCTCTATCCACTGCACTATCTAACTGCTCCTAGATTATTATTCTCATAAAATGTTTACAGTGTACGGATTGACAATTATTGATAATTACTTAGGTAATTTTTATTGAGGGAGGGGATCAAGGAATAGTAATAATAATGACAAGAATACTTGTTTTCTTGCTTTCCTTTAGATTCTTTGAGAATCAATCTCTCCACATCCAAACAAAATTGTAGTATCTCACATACCTCTCTGTGTGTACTTGCTTTAATACAGTTGTTTCTCACTTTTCTTCTTTTTGATGTTATTTCTACCACCTCCATAAGATCATCCAAGATTGTTATGAGTTCAAATGTTGGAGTTCTTGTTCTTCTCAAAACACAGGGCTTAGAGGCTTAGAGCCCTCCGAATATCTCCAAATCCAAAGGTTCTGTCCTTCAGCCTCTGCCTCTGCTTTCTTCAGCCTCCAACCAACACAGAGATGGAATGTCTCTCTTGTCTCCTTCTGGGGAGCCCAGCCACCAACTTGCCGCAGAGAGAGGGCTTCTGGCGTAGCTCCACTGAAATCCGTCAAAGTGTTCTCTGCACCAGAGTCGCTCCTCTCGAGTCCAGCTGAACTCTCTTCTGCGACCAGCCAGCCAAGAGGAAAAAATGTATTCTGTCTTAGATCCCTCGTCGCTGGCCTTTTCTCTGACTCTTCTGAGAGAATGGGATTATGGGTTTTCTCCCATAGTGCTCTCTGGCCCAAAGAGCTTTAAGGGAGGTGTGGACTCATAAAGGTACAAAGTTTACTTTGTGAAGCTGGCATACTTGTGACTCCAATGAGTAAAGGTGTGAACACAAGCCTTGTATTAATTAGTTCTACTTAGTACCTTGTTTCAGGTTCTGGCCAAAATCTTCTTGTAAGATTAGATTAACTCTAATTAGTTAGCAGTTAGTAAGGATTCCAACACAAGATGGTAATATTAAAGTATGAATGTGGTAATTCCAACTCTCCTTGATGTTGAGGAGAGTTTTTGCAAAATTTTTCTACTTTCATTTATCTGTTGTTCCCAAGCAAGAAAAAAAAAGAAAAATCCACATAACAAGATCATATTTTTGCTTTTCTTTGAATCTCCAGAGCTAAGCACTTGTTTACGATAAGTGCTTAATAAATGTCTATAGTTGCCATACGTTGAAAACTTTTCTTTTTGTATGCAGTTAGAAAAGTACACAAAAGCAAGAATCACAACTGTCTAAAAATATTAGCCACCAAAAAAAAAAAAAAAAAAAAAAAAAGGTAAATGGCACAGTAGATAGAGCACCAGCATTGGAGCCAGGAGGATCTGAATTTAAATCTGGCCTTGGACATTAACTGGCTATGTGACACTGGACAAGTCACTTAACCCTAATTTCCTTAAAAAAATAAATAAAAATAAATAACCATCACATTTATAGTTTACCATTTTTTAAAAATCACAATGCTCACACAAATAGACATTCAGGTTAATTAAATTTCTTATTTGGGGAGTTTTATTTCAAATTTTTTGCAAATTACTTTCTAATGTGTAGCAAAAAATTTTTTATGTCTAGTATTCAGAACCTAAAGAATATAATATAATCTTTCTTAGGTGATTTTATCTCTGGAGCTTGATTATCCTGAAATAAATTATCATATGGTACTACTTTAAGATCAGCAATTGTAGAGATCAACAATAACCTCTTTTTTTTAACACACTTTTTTTATTTTTCAAAATATATGCAAAGATAGTTTTCAACATTCACCCTTGCAAAACCTTGTGTTCCAAATTTTTCTTCCTCCCTCCCAACATCCCCCCTCCTCTAGACAGCAAATGATTCAATATAGGTTAAACATGTGCAATTTTTCTAAACATATTTCTACATTTATCATGCTGTACCAGAATAATCAGATCAAAAGGGAAAAAAAAAAGAGAAAAAAACAAGCAAGCAAACAACAACAATAACAACAAAGATGAAAATACTATGTTGTGATCTACATTCAGTCCGCTGAAGTCCTCTCTTTGGATACAGATGGCTCTCTCCAATACAAAGCTATTGGAATTTAGCCTAAATTACCTCATTAACAACTATATTTTATAGATGAGGAAACTGAGACATAGAAAGCTTAAGGGACTTGCCCAAAGTCAAACAGTAAGTTTCTAAAGGGGAATTTGAACTCAAGAGTTCTTAACAACTCCAGGTCAGGTTCTTTATCCCACAATAATACCTTTCAATGAAATTATACAAGAAAGGGAAACCTTTACTGACCACAAGACATAACTAGATAATTGTCCTTTCCTACTAAAATAGATTTGGGATACCAATGTAGTTTTTTGATGATTTGCCTCTTATCATAAAAAGGAGGGGGAAAATTCTTGAATATAGTGGGATCTCTAGGTAAGGTTTTATAACATCTACAAATACATAGAAATATAAGCTATTCTTTTATTTCTCCATCAGCATGTAGAAATGAAAATACCACATTTAATTAGTCTCCTTTAAACTAAAATATTGATTTTGATGATTCTCCTGAGTTTCTAATATGACAAGGACACACAACCCTTCAAGCTATAGAATACTATGAAGCACCCTTCACTATTTCTGATGGCATCTATGGCTCAACATTCTTTGTAGCAACTGGCTTCCACGTAATCATCAGTTCACTATTCCTAATTGTATGCCTCCTTCGACAGCTCTTTTATCACTTGGTTGGTGAAGGCCACTGGTCAATGATCCATCACAATTCCCTTTACACAAGGAAAAAAAGAATATGCATCTTAATAAATAAACAAGGTACAGCAACCGGATAAAACAAAAACAATAAAAAAAAAAAAAAAAAAAAGAAAGAAAGACCTGTGTTATTTTTTTCTTCCATGTTTAAAAGCAAAATCTGAAGACAGAATAGAATAGAAAGTGAAAGATATAGCAGAGTAATAAATACTTTAATGCCTTAAATATACAACTTGCAAATAAACAGAACTAAGGTGCAATTAAGAGAAACAATTAAAATTGAATTATACCATATTTCCTGAACTTGGTTTGCAAAGATCAAATTCAGATGTTGCTTTTATTCATAAGCTTAGAAAGAGTAAATAAAACATCCTGTACACTACACACCATAAATCTTATACTTAACTTACCATTCAAATTAAATCCAAACACAAACATAACCCTAAAACCTCCTCCTTTCCCACAAATACTTGTACAACCAAACCGAGCACAACTTGATTTCCAGGAAGAACTAGAGTTTACTGTATAAGTGCAGCAGTTGTGTGAAAAAAGAGGAAATATGCAAATCATCATGCTTCACACTAGCAAATCCATATCCAAGTGCCTTTTCTTTATGTCTCAAGGTTCAAGTGCTCACAAAAATTCACCAAAAGCTCAGATTGTCTAATAAAATCACTACTGAATAGGGCAGATTTGAATATTTATCTTGCTTCGAAACTTATTTGGGAATGGCTGATAAAAAGCTGCTAACAGTAGGCATGGCTTTATAACATGTACTTATTTAACTCTTATTCATTGATAAAAAATCAAATTTTAAATGTTAATGTACCAAGAAAAGGTTTATCTTGATTAAAGTCACTGCTGTCCTATCCTTCCTTTTTAGCCCTTTTATGATACCCAAAAGCAATATATAATAAAAATCAGGCACAGATTTAAACTAGATCAGTGATTATAAACATTAATTGCAAAAACCCAAGCTGCTTCTTCTTATCAAAAAACAAAATTAATTTTTATTTACTGAAATTTAAAAATAAAAACGAAAAACTCCTTTCCTTCAAGGGGCTTATATTCTACAGTGCAAATTCAAATTCAAAGTAATTTAAGGAAGAAAGAAAACACTATGTACTAAGATAATATCTACCAGGTATAACCGGAAATCCAATGCACCTATGAAGAAGTTTCTTTTGTAAGAAAGTCACAAAATCTAATATACAATGTTTGGCACATAGGAGGAGCTTTACAACTATTTACTGAAAGATTGCTTGATGAATCACAGTTACAAGATCAATAATCACTGCACACCAAGTGAGGACGGACTATTATGTGCCACAAACTGTGCTAAGAAGATTGTACAATTATCTTATTTGATCTTTACAACAACAATCTGGGAGGTAAGTATTATTTTCATCCCCATTTTACAAATGAGAAAACTGAAGTATCAGAGAAGTTAATAGATTTCTTCAGAATCACATAGTTAGGATATAGCTGAAGCCACATTTCATACCAGGTCTTCCTAACTTCATAATATTGCACTCCTTCCACTTACACCATGATGATTCTAGATATTATAATAACAACTTTGCTTCTCTCCTCTATGTGATTAAAATCTAAAACCTTTGGTAATTATTTAAAATAAAATTGTTTTTAAGTTTCAGTAAGGTGATAAGCCAAGCATCGTACAAATATCATAAGAACTTAGTAATCTTTGTATTATCTGAATTTAAGCAGATTCGAAGTTAAAATTTCCCTTTTAACAAACACATTATTCTTAGCTTAATTAGGAGTATGCAAATAATAGGTTTACCATGTAAAATCCTCTAATCCAGTACTCTTCTTGACAAATGAAGAGATTAAGACCATTTTCACCCAGAAAACCTAGGTATAAATCTAAGGCCTTTGGTTTCAAATCCAGCATATTTTCTACACCAAGTTTACAATGATTAAAGATACTTTAGCAATTCATGAAAAGGTACCTAAGTGTTCCCTAGAGTGCATGAGTTGAAGAAATGAGCAGATAAAACTCACCATTAACAGAATAGAAGACAGCCAAGTGAACACAGCCAAGCAATATGATGAATGATCTTCTATGAAACATGGATCTTTTAACGCAACTCAACAAATATTTATTTAAGCAACTACTACAAGCAAGTGCCTTAGTCATACCAATATAGAGATAATGACATCTTCTCCTTCCTCTTAACTTTTCCAGGTTCCTTCAAATCCTAATCAAAGACCCATCTTCTGTGAGGTCCATCCTAATTCCCTTCAAAGCTAGTGCCTTCCCTCAACTGACAATCTCCAATTTATCTTGGATATAGCTTGTGTGAACATAGTTATATACATGCTGTCTCCCCCATTAGATTGTGTGCTCCTTGATATCAGGGATTGTCTTTACCATTGTTGCTATCCCTAGTGTTTAACACAGTGTCAGGCACAAAGTAGAAACTTAAAACATTAAGTGACTGCTTAAGGAGTGGGGGTGAGGGGGAGAGGGGAGGATACTCAAGTAAGTAGGAAACAACACTAAATGAAATAGGAGCAAAGGAGAAATCAGCTAAAAGATTTTAGGAAAACTTGAGGTAGAAGAGGCTGGGATGGATGATGGGGAAGATCAGGGAGAAGATAGTAATTGAACCTGATCTTGAAGTAAAAGGATTCTCCTAGGCAAGGACAAAATGGAATGTATCCCAGGCATTGGAGATGGAAAATAAATGAACAGAAAAGGGCAGAGATGAGATCAGGAATGAAATCTACATAGGGGGATAATGTCAAATAAGACCAAAGGCAGATCAGATTTTTATCTTATTGGCATCGAGGAATAATTCAAGGTTTTTGAGGAAGACTAGTATATTAAGATTACTTTGGCAACTATATGAAGGATGAATTGGAATGGGAAGAGTACAGAATCTCAGAGGCCAGTTAGGAGAAATCACAATTATTCATGTGAAAAATTATGGATCCTGACACAGGCAGTATGAATAGATAGGAGGGGGATAGATGTTAAGAGATTCCTAAAATACATTGAATTTATGATCTCATTAGATATGAGGGTGGTATAAAGGAGAAGAAAGAGTCAGCAATTACTCCAAAGTTTATGCTTGGGAACAAGACTTAAATTTAATACAAAGAGGAAAACTGAGAAAAGTAAGTTTAGGGGTATGGTAGGGACCATCAAATTGAATTCACAAGTAACGAAAATAAAAGCTCTAGAATTTAAAGCATAGCACCAAGAAGGGGTTAAAATTACTAAAGAAGCTTCAGTTAAGTTGGGCCTGAAGTAAATGGCTATGAGTCTTACAAAAACCTCACATTATAAGGGTAAACTAAAAACAACAACAACAACAACAAAAACCTCACCTGTATGAAGGCTTATTATGTTGGTTTTGTGATGCTTTTTTACAGAAACCATAAGCATATCTATCTGAGCAAAGGTATTTTCCTATTGCTTATACTTATAGGATATTTTCAAGCATCCTGAAATGAAATTGAGAATAATATTCTTGATTATAGAAAATGTAGAGGAAAATCATCCTATTTAAAAAAAAAAAAAGTTAAAGGAACCTTTTGGGAAATGGTAACCATAATACATTCTTATTCATCCCCATTCCTGGCAAAGTCACAGAGATGTGTAACCAACTAAATACTTAAATTCTTAAACCACTTCTTCAAAGAAGAAAGAAAGTAGTAGAAAATATATAACACTATGCTCTAGTTTAAAGAAAATAAATAATCAACTGAAAACTAATATTCAATTCATAGAAACTTCTACCATCCCAAGTATAACAAACTGGGGGACAGGAGGAGGGGAAACAGGCCAACTGATGCAAGAAATTGACTTTCCTTTTCTGTTCCAAATAAGGTATTTAATTTGGGAACAGAATTTAATGCCTATTAATGCCTTAGGCAATGAGAAATTTGGGGTATAGTACCATCTTTTTATTTCCCTACTTGGAAGTGAGGTGCTCAAAGATTCCTGAAAGAAGAAGGGAGAATGTGATCAACATGGTACAGGTGGTGAGGTAAGGATCAAAGAACTGACAAGACCACAACAGCCAAGGGCATCTCTTTGATCTCTAACCCAGTTTTCCCCTTCTTCTCTCCCTGTCCTCAGCAAAACTCACTTCCCAATCCCAGGCCACATGCAGCTCCTCCCTCAGGTGCCTTTCTACATTCCTGCTAAATAATGATAGGAATTGACTGAAAAACATCAGCCAAGCTGAACACTGTATATGAATGCTGATACCCAACACTCTCTAGGACAATGAAATGGCAAAGGAGAGTTGATACATCCATTTGGCATATTAAGTATAAGGGTATATGGCAACTGAAGAAAAAGATTTCATTCAATAAACACTTTTAGGTACATACTTACTATACTATTCTAAGGACCAGGGGAGTCAAAAGTTTGGATTATCTCCCTATTCTTAATTAAGCTAATCAACAGGCTACTTATACATTAGAGATAGAAAGATAAGCACCTGACTTCAAGAAGCTGAAGTCACAGCTTCTTTATTTTATGGGGAGACAAGACATCACAGACTAGCTGTGTGACACTAAAGTCATTTAACATCTCAGTTCCTTATATACAAAATGAAACATTTAATGGCAAAAATATAGAAACACAAAACATACAAGGTAATTTTGGGTGGGAAAGCACTAAAGCTGGATAGATCAGGAAAGGTTTCATTCAGAAAATGGTACTTGAGCCTTTTAGCAGAGTTATAAGAACTCTAAGTGGAAGTGAGACCACAGTATAAGAAGGTAAGCTGTAATGGTTATAATACACAACAATTCATAATAAAGATGATCTAGTGCTTTTATTTCATTATTTTGTCTGTTTCACTAAGGTTTTCTTCAGCATCACAAAAACGATACACATCACCCACATAATGGTACTTCATCCACAGGTTAGTTTATAGGACAAAACCTGAGAAGAGGAGTCACAATATCTGGATTCTATTTAGGATTAGTTACTACCTGTGTGCCATTTTACCCTTGGATTTTTTTTCACCTGTACAATGAGGGTTTCAATACACCATTCCTAAGGTCTATTTTGGCCTTAAGATTATAGACTCCATAGTTATATAGAAGAATATATACACAGTACAAAAAACTTTTCTGCCTTCAAGGAAGGACTAATAAGTAGAGTTTAAAGAATAGTCCAGAAAGGGTTAAAATTACTAAAGAAACTTCAGATAAATTGAGCCTCAAGTAACTTGAGTAGTAACAAGTTCCTGGAATATAGTAAGCCCTTGTTGTTTAGCTGAATACATGAGCGACTTCCCTGTAGCAAGAGTCCTGGTCTTTTTCATTCCCTGTGTGAGATCAATCCTTTCAACCCAATTCCATTCAATTCATATGCTCTCTGAAAATCACAAATCACAAATTCTTAGAGATGAAAGAGATATCAGGAGGTCATTTATTCCAAACTTGACCTGAAGTCTCAATCTTCTTAATGACATCAGACCTCTACTTAAAGACCTTCAAAAATGGAGAGCTCATTCCCATTCCCAGAGAGCCCAGCAATTTTTGAACAGCTCTAATTATTCAGAAGTTTTTTGTTTATCCTAAGACAAACATAGTTTCTTAAAGTTTCTACTTTATTAGTGCTAATTCTGCCATTTCATACCAAGCAGAACAAGTCAGTTATCTTGTTCACATGAAGAAAGGATCTTAGCAGAAAAACAATTGAAAAAATTCTTTCTTGGAAAGGGTTTCTTGAACCCTATAGCAAAGGGTTCCACTAGTCTTTATCTAATACTTCAGGGGTATTTGAAAAGACAATTGCTTCTTTGCCCTATTTGACTAATCAAAATCCAGCTCTTACTGACTGAATCTGTCAGAAAATTGTTTTTCTACTGCAACTAGAGGACAACAGAAAATTAAATGGGTCATCTAATAATAAAGAAATGTGTAGTTACCTCTTTCCCCAAAATGACAGTGTTTACCTTCTCTAAGTCAACATGAATAAATCAGTATAAAAGGAAGGAAATGCAGTTCTCTAGCAAATATTATAGTATGATAAATTTAACAAAAACAAAAGTCAGCGGTTAAAAGAGGTCAAGAAATCCAATTCAACCTAGGTCAGACTGATGAACCAGAATTAGCACGCTACCTCACAGAGATGAGATAAAATTATAAGGTCCTGGTTTCATAGGTTGGTACAGTAGGAAAAAACATCCTGGCTTCTAATTACAGTTCTGTCACTAACTTGCTGTAAGAGTTGGAGCAAGTCATTTAATTCAATTCAACAAAGACTTATTAAGGAATTACTTATACAGAACACTGCCAGGTTCTAGAGAGAAACATGGTCTTTGATTTCATGGAGTTTATGACCTAGATACATGTATTCTTAACCTGGGATCCATGAACTTGATGTTTTCACAAACATTATTTCAATATAGTTGATCTCTTTTGTAATCTTATCAAAACATTATTCTGAGATGGGGCCCATCAGCTTCACTAAACTGTCAAAGAAGTATAGGACACAAGAATGATAAAGAACTCCTGGGCTAGAAAGTGGATTAAACATATGCCCTGATAATTATATATATATATATATATATATATATATATATTATATATATATATATATATATATATATATATATGAAAGGTACTAAAAAAGTGTTATATGAGGCCTAGGGAGAAAACTGTTAACAATAGAAGGTTTCATTAAGGAAGAAACATTTGAGTTAAGCCTTAAAAAATGAGTCAAAATTGAACTAAGAGGGTTGAGTATTTTAGGTAGCAAAAATAGCATAAGCCAAAACACAAAGACAATCATGGGAAAAGTGTGAATAGGCCAATGTTTCAGAAGCAAAGAATATGAGGGAGAGAATGTCAGAAAGACAGTATGGTGCCAGGTTGTGTGGGATCTTGAATGCCAAGCAGAAGAATTTCAGATATGCTTGACTGGAAATGGAAAGTCACTAAAATTTTTTTTTTTCCTAATCAGAAGTGACTACCAGAACTATGGATAAAGTTTTTGTACATTTAGTGGTGATAAGGGACTATTCTACAATGGTCACAGTGAGAATAGAAAGAAGTAGACAGATAGGGAAAAAAAGCTATAGTTAAAGGCATTGTAATTTAGTAGTATAGTATACATAGCAAATGTGTATTCCACTTACCAGGGTCTATCAAACCTGGGCAATATTTCTAATTCCTATATAAGAATTCTGGAAAGATCAAATAAGAAAAGAAATTAAAATGACTCTCAGAAACTAAGTTAGAAGCACTAGATACATGTAAGACATTCTTATAGTTACTCTGTCTTGTAAAAAGAATACAATTAGGGTCTTTTTGTTTGCTTGTTTTTTAAGAAGAATAACCCAGATGAATAGCCAACTCCCTAAACTCACAGAGCAGTGACCAGTTCCATTGCTTCATTCCCAAGAATGATTTGGCAACAGAATAAAGATGCATAGTGTCTAGACTTTCATATGACACAAAGAAAGGAGGAGCTGAGAAGACCATTGCTGGGCTGTAAGATTTAACAGAACAGGCAAATAGAGAGTCAGAAAACTGTAATGGAATATTTAGTGTTAGTAAGTGAAAGGTAAAACTCTAGAGAAAAATGAAGCCAAATATACTTTCCAAAAGTGAGGAGGGATTTTTACTAATAGTGTATGAAGGAGCATAAATATACTATAAAAATACCATGTGCTTCTCCAACAAAACCTACAAATCTCTGAATAACTTCATTGACATTTTCAATATCTCTTATCCTGAAAGTTAATAACACAACTCACTGGAGTTTGGTCTCATAAGAAATTCTGAACGTAGTTGAAACTGGAGTACCTAATAAGGATGTATGGTGTTAAAGGAAAGGGATTAGTTATGGACTGAGTGGATTCCACTCTAAACATAATATATTCATAAGGATACACTTAGAGCGTTTGAATTTCATTAAGTATATTGAGAAAAGAAAGATTCTCCATACCCACTAGTTCTAATAAACTATTTGTCTCGTGGAATAAAATGACTTTTTCTTACAAAGAGGGGGAAATGTTACAACAAATAGCTCAATACAATGTGTGCCAACAAATCAGACCCCAAAGCAAAGCTAATAACAAGCCTTAAGGAATTCGATCACTAAAAACTGAATTACCCTTACCCTTCAGAAACTAAATTCCAACAAACATTTATCACACAATTATCATATGCAGAGCATCCTGCTAACCACTAGGAAAGATGAAAAGATCAAATAAGAGTTAAGACCATCTTCCTGTTCCCATAGAGGTTATGGATTACTAAGGGACTGTAACAAATTCACACGTAACAAAATGATAATAATATAAGTTAAGCATATTAGAGAATTATAAATCAAGTGTTACATGAGGCACTATAGGAAAGGAAGGATTGTTAATGACTAGTCAAGAAGAGAAAAAGAAACCAAGGAAAACAAGAAAGAGATACCATTTGAAGTGGGTCTTAGAAGAGGGATTTTTATGAGAAGAGATGGGAAGGGATAAGAACTGCTTTTATGGAACCAACAATAAATAAATATTAAAGGGGAGAATGAGAAATTAGAAGAGAATAGTACTGGATCAGGATGGAAAGGTAGAGTGATGATATATATTCAAAGGTCTCGAATACCAGGCAAAGTTTCAACTTTGTTCAGTAAGAAGTCACTGAAAAGTTTTATACAAAGGAAGAACATGTTCACACTGAAAGAATGGACTGAAAGGGTTATATAAGAGAAGCTAGAATATCAGCTTGGAAATTATTGTATGTCTACACAGACTGTTATAAGAATCTGTATGAGACCATAAGCAAGTCATTTTACATTCTCATCTGTAGAATGAAAATCATAACATTTGTAGCATCTACCTCAGGATTATTGAGAGGTGAAAGTTAAACAATACACATCAAGTGCATTTGCAATCTTTAAAATACTACTTGTTATCATTACAAGAATGGTACAAAGAGTAAAGAGAAGAGGATAATTTCCACTGAAGTTCTGGAAGAACATCAGGACTTCAATAACATATTGAATTTGAGGTATCAGTGGGCTATTTGAGACTATAAAAGAGAATAGGAAGAGAAAGAAAAGCTGATAGAATTCCCATCAGAAGCTAGGTCTTTCTTTAGTGTAGGAGAGGGAGAAGAAGGATTGGATTTGGAGAAGAGAGGGAAAAGTTTATAATTATTATTTGTAAGGAATGAGCTAGAAAATCAGGAAATACTGAACAGTACTGCTCTGAAATAGTGAGGGTGCAACTAAGGTTATAGACTATAAATCTGTAGTAGGTGAAATCAGCATGACTTCACAACTACTTTAATAGTGTGGCCTGGGAAAATGAACAAAGGATTGAGATGGTGGAGATTACTCAGGGTTGAGGGATTTCATCAAGTGAATCACTAAAGTGGTTAACTATGGGGTCAAGAGGCGATATAAAGCCAAGTGAAGTCAGAATGCCCAAAAGAGCCTGGAAAGATATGGAGGTGTTAAGGGACATAGAGATTGAAGAGCAGGCTTAATGTGGATGAGAGAATGTAGGAAGAAATAGTCAGCACTTCTAAGTTCATGATCAGGAAGTAGTGACAGTTCCATGTGACAGTGAAGTGTAAGGTATATCTAGACTGATGTGTGGCTAAAACAGGCTGGAATTAGGTCAATGGAGTTGAATAAATTAAGAAATGGTGAGATCAGAGTGGGAAAAGGGTCATCAACATGCCTATGGAAGTCCCCAAAGATGAGAAATAGAGATAGGCAGGGGACTAAGATCTTAATCCAGGTACAAAAACTAATGAGGACATTAGTAGAAAAATAGCTAAAAGATGACAGCAACAAAGAGAGAGTAAACATATTACAATAGAATATTAAGAGCTTCAAAGAATGAAAGAATCCTAAGGGATAACACAGGAAAATAAACTGGAAAAAGTAGGGAGTGAGGTAGTGACAAAAGGTCACAAGTCCCACTTCCTCCTACTGGGAGATGAGAGTAATGGTGGACAATGAAGTTGTCAATGGTTATTCGAGTATTTTTTTTTTAATAACTGATCGCCACTCCCCACAGCTGTAAATTTGTTTCATATCAATGGCAATACAATTCAAAAAAATATTCCAAATAAAGAACAAATCAAAGAGGACATATTTATGGAGATGACATTAGATGTTATAGATTAATATAACACTAACTACTACTAGCTATTTTCTCAAGTCTCAATGTATTCAAACATATAAAAAGTATATTCCTTAATCCAAGGGCCTTTTATGCAAAATGACAAGGAAGCAAATTCTGATAGTTCATGAAAAACCTAGCACTCAACAATCTCAATCAATTAACAGAAATTCAGTAAGGGCCTACCTTGTGCCAGGCACTGTGCAAAGCATTAATCTAAATATATCTCAATCAGGCACCTAAAAGCTTAGCAAAATGTTATAGTATGGGAAACATGAGACTGGAACAACCTACCTCTGCTTACTAGATTAACAGCTATAGAAAAGTTATTTAATTTCTCCACACTTGGTATCCTTATTTATCAAAAACAATGGTTGAATTTTAAAAATCCCTCTTTCCAACTCTAAAGTTCTACATAGTATCCACTTAGGCTAGAAAAACTCTTAAGTGGGCAACTTCATCAGGAGGTAAGAGAGGTTCTGTTTGATATATAGGAAAACTAAAGAAACATGGAGGTCTGTTCCTACTATGTAAAAGATTTGTACGATATTAGCAAAGTTGTTCAACTTCTCTATGCCTCTGTTTCCAAAGTTTTGAGAAGGAGAGTTCAGGCTTTGTGATCTCCAAGTACAAATTTTATCTATAGATGATAAAAGTGTGCTGGTTTTGGAGACAGTTAATGTTGTTCAGTCATTTCAGTTATGTCTGACTCTTAGTGACCTCATTTGGAGTTTTCAT
The DNA here is from genome assembly GCF_016432865.1 of Antechinus flavipes. Classification (NCBI taxonomy): domain Eukaryota; kingdom Metazoa; phylum Chordata; class Mammalia; order Dasyuromorphia; family Dasyuridae; genus Antechinus; species Antechinus flavipes. Next base: position 96,731,547 of record NC_067398.1, on the reverse strand, counting down.
GACGCAGATACTAAACTGGTTTGCCATGTTCTTCTTAGCTTATTTTACAGATGAGGAAACAGAGGCAAAAAGATCACACAGCTACTAAGTGTCTGAAGACAGCTATGAGTCTTCTTGATGGAAGATGAGTCTTCTTGATTCTAAGATCAGTGCTCTATCCACTGATGACCTAGCTATCCTTTCTTAGAGACAAAGAAGCTTGGGTTTGAATCCAGGGTCTTCCACTTACTATTTGCATACTATTGAACAAATTACACTACAACTCTCTGGAGCTTGAATTCTCAAATTAAAGGGTTGGCCTAGATGGTTCCTAAATTCCCTCATATGATAAACCAATGATCTATGAATGAATGAGTAAAAAAAAAAAAAAGTTTAATAAGCTCTTAATACATGTAAAGCACTATACTGAGTCCAAAGGAGCTACAAATGGAAAAACAAGACCGTTTCTACTTTCACAAAGTTCACATTCAAATAGAAAACAAACTATATGGGAAGTATCATTTATAAATCAGATGGAAAGGCCCAGAGGTCCTCAGGGAAAACAACAAAGAATATGGGTGATATATCATCTTTAATGCTTCCATTACTAAGATGATTGAGTAAATGGTCAAAGGATATGAACAGACAATTTTCAGACGAAGAAATTGAAACATTTTTTAGCCATATGAAAAGATGCTCCAAGTCATTATTAATCAAAGAAGTACAAATTAAGACAACTCTGAGATACCAGTACAGACTCTCAGATTGGCTATGATGATAGGAAAAGATAATGCAGAATGTTGGAGGGGATGTGAGAAAAGAGGAACACTGATGCATTGTTGGTGGAACTGTGACTGCATCCAGCCATTCTGGAGAGAGAACTATGCTCAAAAAGTTATCAAACTGTGCATACTCTTTGATCCCAGCAGTGTTACTACTGAGCTTATATCCCAAAGAGATCTTAAAGGGGGGAAAGGGACCCACATGTGCACAAATGTTTGCGGCAGCCCTTTTTGTAGGGGCTAGAAACTGGAAATTGAATAGATGCCCATCAATTGGAGAATGGCTAAATAAATTGTGGCATATGAATGTTATAGAATATTATTATTCTGTAAGAAATGATCAGCAGGATGATTTCAGAAAGGCCTGGAGAGACTTACATGAACAGATGCTAAGTGAAATAAGCAGGACCAGGAGATCAATATGTATATGTGTGTGTGTATATATATATATACATATATATATATGTATATATATACATTTCAACAACAATACTATATGATGATCAATTCTGATGGACATGGCTCTCTTCAACAATGACATGAACCAAATCAGTTCCATTTGTTCAATAATGAAGAGAACCAGTTATGCCTATCGAAAGAACTCTGGGAAATGAATGTGAAACACAACATAGCATTTCCACTCCCTCTGTTTTTGTCCGCTTGCATTTTTGATTTCCTTCTCAGGTTAATTTTACCTTATTTCTAAGTCCGATTTTTCTTGTGCAGCAAAATAACTGTACGGATATGTATACATACATTGTATTTAACATATATTTTAACATATTTAACATGTATTGGTCTACCTGTCATCTAGGGAAGGGGGTAGAGGGAAGGAGGGGAAAAGTTGGAACAGAAGGTTTTGCATGGGTCAATGCTGAAAAATTACCCATGCATATATCTTGTAAATAAAAAGTTAAAATAAAAATAAATAAATAAATAAAATAAACTGGAGAAGGAAATGGCAAATAAAGAAATGAATAAAAATCGTAGTAGAACAATTGAAATGAAAAGCTCATCATTCAATAAATCTCCCCCAAAAAAGATGATCCGATGAACATTTATACAGATAGTAGAGTTAGATAACAAACTTTACCAACTTTGCAATTCCCACCCATTTTTTTATTTTGAAACCTGTGTGTCTCTATAATTGTTAGAAATAAACATTATTTTTAAAAACCCCAAACCATTGAAAACATTTGTGTGCTATCTTCAGATACAGCAGAGAAAGTGTGTGAGGGAGGGAGGGGCACAAGATACTCAAGAAACAACACCAAGATCAAAAAGAAATACATAATAGCAGCAATAATAATTAGTGAGCAAAATTGGTGTTCCAAGTCCTGGATCTTGTTGCTAGAAGAAAACCAAAGACATAGAGGGTACAGCAGACTCCAGGATGACAGCAAGGCTTAATAATGATTTAAAGGCAGAAGCTATAGAAAAAAGTTTTAAAACCCAAACCCATTTAGAGTTGAAGAACAGAGAAGTAAGGAATATTTTTTTTTAATCTATGTGAAAGTTGTAGAAGTACCTGTTGTATTTAAAGGAGAGACTCAATAGAAATCATTGGCCATAGCTGGTTCAGCCTCTTTTTAGAAGATGCTCTATTGAATGTGTCCTTTTATATCTCCTCAAAGGGGTGGCCAAAATGTGACTGACAGTTTTCAAGTTAGTAATTCAAATGACTGGTTACCTGATTGGGCACTCATAGTAGCAATACATCAAACTATAAAGAAGAGAGTGCAGAAAAGGAAACAGCAAAAAAAATCTGAAAAGACTTAAATAAACTGATGCTGAGTGAAATGAGCAGAACATGGAGAACACAACCAGTAACAGCACTACTCTGTGATGATCAACTATGACAAACTTAACTCTTCTCAGCAATATAATGATCCAAGAAAATTCCAATAGATTTGGGATGGAAAACATTATCTTCATCTAGAGGATGAACTATGGAGACCAAATGTAGATCAAAGCATACTATCTTCACCTTTTTTTGTTTTTTTTTTTTTTCTCCTGGCTTTTCCATTTTGTTCTGATCTTTCTTTCACAACATGACTAATATGGGAATATGTTTTAAATGATTCTATATGCATAACCTTAAAAAAAAAAAGGAAAAGAAAGGGGAACAGAAATTTCTGAAAGAATATGAACTAAAATAGATTTAACATGTTCTCTTTAAACTCCCTTAGTCATCAAAAAAAGCCATGAGTTACGTGGCTCTAGCTTGCCTCTGTTTTTAGAGAACATCCATACGAATAGTCATTTCTTTTCTAGCTTAGTCATTTTTTTAAATGAGAACATGCTTTCCTTAAGAAGTACAAAAGTACAAAAAATGACTTCATTTTCATAGCTCTCCAAAAATTCATTTGTACTAACAAAGCAGCAAGATTTTAGCCCTTTCCTAGCACTAGATTGTAAACTCCTCAAGGACTAGGGGCTTTGCTCTACTTTGTTGTGCATTGCAATAGACCATTCACTTAGTAAAAGATTGATTAAATGTTTAGAAATAATGATTTAATGTAAAGAATCACCAACTAGGATTGTATCTAAACTATACCAAAGAGATCTATCCACTGTGCCACTAGCCTCAAACACTAGTCATGTTTCTCTAGGCAAGTCATTTAACCTATATTCCTCATTTCCTCATCTATAAAATGGGAACAATAGCACTTACCTCTCCAGATTGTTGTGAAAATCAAATGAAATAACTGTAAAGTGTTTAGCATAGTGCCCGGTACATAGTAAGTCCATAAAAATGGCATTATTGTTGTTGCTGTCATTATTATTATTGATGCCTAGCAGATAGATAGGCTTATTCAATAAGAGAGTAACATTTCAGATGTGTGCATCAGAAATATCCATTTAGCAGTGGTATAAGGGAAAAATGAGAGAGGAAAACCATTAGAAGTAGGAAGGTCACTTGGAAAATTACTGCAATAGACCAGGTAAAAGGTGATAAAGGCCTGAATTTCAGATATAGCCTACATGAGTGAAGAAGAGTAGAATGGATGTGAGATGTTATGAAGGTACAATCAATATGAGTGAATATGTGGGGTGAAAAAGAGTGAAGAATCAAGGCTGACTCCAATGTTGCAAATCTGGGGGAAGAGAAAGATGGTTACATATCTCAAGATAACCCTCAGACCTTTATTTTCTTCTCATAGAGCCTATAATACAACTTATAAAACTACTTGAAACTAGAAAGTTATCTTTTGCCACAAAACCCAATACTATGAATTCCCAAAGAGTAATAAATAAAGTAGGAGGATTACCATATAGTGTAAATATCTATACTACCAACATCATCTCATTTTTTTCTCCACTATATCTACGAATTGTACACCCTGAGGCAGAAACTGAAAGTTTTGTTAGCACCAAGTTCCCAGTGAAAAGAATATTAAATAAAATAAAGCTATGTAGGCAGAAGTCAATGAAGGGGAAAGATTTTGGAAAAGATAACAATAAAAATTCATTTTTTAAATATATTCTGAAGTTCAAGCAATGCCCAATTTGCATATATCTGAATGTAAAAGAATCACAAATAAATAATTGTTTCTAATTCAGTCCTTTGTTATATACTCCAGAAAGCACTGCTACACAGGAAACATTTCAGAGATTAAGCCATCTGATGACAATTACAGGAGCCCTGAATAAGAAAAAAATGCATGCTGAAGGCCAGACGGTCTTGCAATTATAAATCCTTCTTCAACCTCCGAGTCATCTCCCCACCCACCACATCACTAGCAGAAAGAGGTAGACAGTGATATTGTTACTTAATATCTGATGATCACGTAAGAGAGAGAGGCAAGCTCACACACATTATTTGAGAGATAATTATGATTTCAGCTTGCCAAGTCACCTCATCCTTTGAAGTGAGAGACTTCATGATTGATTGTCACGAGTTTGGTTCTCAAGGGTGTAAGATTTATAGTAACCATGTCTCTTCTGGGAAAGACATGACTAAAAAGGACAAAGCCTTAGAAATGTTTATGGCCAGAGTCACCTCTTTCCCAATTTATAATAGCTCCTCCCTGGCCATTTTATTCTATTATCCTGTAAAAGCAGGGAAACAAACATGTGAGCTATGTGATGGCACTAAACCTCTGCAATCTTATTAAAATAAAATAGACAGTGGTTATTTTTCTGTTCTTATCAATTAAGTAAATTCAACTTTTGAGTATCAGCTTTATGGGTGGGATCAAAAAACTTAAAAAAGACCAAGTTCCCACATGTTCTACTTAACCACTGTTTTAGGATCCTAGGAAACAGGGCTAATGGTTGGGCACTAAACCATTGATCCTTGTAATAGGAGCAATGTTCCCATAGAATGTACCTAAGTGGGGCTGAATGCATGGAATACCTCAGTATTTGTGAAGATAAAAACTGATGCATAAATCTAAATTAGTATTGGTATTTCCTCTTAATTTCATTAAGTTCTCTTCTTCTAGATCTTTGAATTTCAAAATAAGTTTTAAGAAAACCTGTATCTTCCTTACAAGGCTTTTTCTGGGTCAAGAAGCTACAAAGGCTCCCTACTGCCCTAGGATAAAATATAAAATGCTCTGCTTGGCATTTAAACTCCTTCACAATCTAACTTTTTCTTTCCAGGATGAGACTCATCTTTATGAGTTCAAATTTGACCCCCAAAACTCACTAGCTGGGTGACCCTGGCTAAGTCATTTAACTGTTTGCCTCAGTTTCCTTGTCAGTAAAAAGAGCTGGAGAAAGAAATGGTAAACCATTCCAGCATCTGCCAAGAAAAGTCCAAATGAGGTCATGGAGGATCAAACATGACTAAAATGACTGAACCACAAAAATCAGTTATTAAAAATTGGTCCCAGCAGATAGAGCACTGCACCTGGAATCAGGGAGACCTGAATACAACTCCCTTAGACAGCTCTGACTCTACCAAATCATTTAACGTGCCTGCCTCCATTTCTTCATCTGCACAATCATGATGGAGATGATAATAAAATCTTGCTCCCAAAGTTGTTGAGGGAATCAAAGGAAATCATATTTGTATACTACATAAATGCCTACATTCAGCTAAACTGACATAATCACTGTTTCACAGATACAACATTCCAGCACTAATCTCCAGGCTCTTGCAAAGACTATTCCTTATACTTGAATTTTGTTTTCCCTCCTCATCTCTGCCTCAGTTTCAAGTTCCCATTAAGGTTCAAACTAAATGTAATACAAGGTCTTTCCTGATCACCTAATTCTAGGGGCTCTCCAACAAAAATAATTTAATTGGACTGTGTATATTTTGGATTTTCATATATATATAAAAAATTTTATGGATGGATAAAAGTTGCTACAGATTAAGACAACCCAAGGAAGGACAACTGAGAAACACAAATAACACTCAATAAAGCGACAACACTATAAACTATGTCTGGTTTAATGTTATATTTATTTTCTTATCTGGTACTATACCCAATAAATAACTGCTCATTGACTTGAATCAGACAGGACTGTGATCTTCCCAAGAACTGTTGGAACCCCCAAATCTGCTGGCTCTGACAGCTCAGGTTCTGCATTTCTTCATATACTGCTCTTTTGTATTGCTTTTCCTTCTGTTAAACAGTCTTAGCAGAAAGCTTCTTCACAGTCCAAGCAGGTCTCTTTCCCTTGAAATTCTGCTACTTCTTCTTAGGTTACACCATGGAAAATGTGTAGAACCCAGTATGCAAGGATAGCATTCCATTACACGATTAAGCTGCCAAAGTTGACAAAATGTAATTTGGGTTGTGGATCTGAGCTTCCATATTCATGTCCTTCCATAAATTCTATACAAAACATCTACCCACAGCCTCAATGATAAAGAAATTTCCTCCAGTTCTTATAAAAATTCTCAGGCACCAATATAGTACCCAGACTATCCATCTCTTATCTCTTAATTTTCCCTTATATGACCAGGCCATCTGTTCTGACCACACAACACATTTTCTGTTTATTCTTATACAGAATTTCAGGATGCTGCCTCTTTTTCCTTTCCTGACTATCCTGTCCATAAGACCGAATGTTGCAGGGAGAGCTAACAATTATCCCCTAACAATATCAAACCCAAACCCTACTCCATCCATCAGTTTGTCTAGAACAAAGTTTCTTAAACTGTGGTTTGCATAAACCTATATGGAGTCGTGTAACTGACTGTGGGGGTCAGTAAATGTTGATTTGTATAACTTGTTTTTATATACCTATATACCCAGGGTCACATAAAAATTTCTCAGGTGAAAAGGAATCACAAATGGAAAAAGCTTAAGAATTCTTGGCCTAGAGAAAAACCTTCCTCTAATAGGATTGGGGCACGAGCATACTAAGAAAATCCAAATCCTGGGGGAAGGGGTGGTGGGAGGCGGGGGGAGAAGACTTCCAGCCAGAGAAAGAAATCTAGAAGACAGCACCATGCCACAGGAAATTAAGATACAAATTCTGATTTTCATTTGACTTTCTCCTCTATGAGCTTGGCCCTGAGTAATAAGGGAGTGTTACATGTCAGTGAAAATAGTTTCAAGCCAGATTTTCGGCATCAATAACAGTACACTGGTTTTCATACTAATTCTCTCCCTGGCATCTAAGCACTCAACATAATGTATTGTACATATTAAGTACACAACAAATGAAAATTCATATTTACATAAGACATCCACAGAGACAACATAATATGATGAGCAGAGTGACAGCCTCAAGCCAGGAAGACCTGGATTCAAGTCCTGCCTGTGACACATATTTGTTTACTTGACCCTGGGCAAGTCATGACCTTTTTTTAAAGTTGCCCATTTCAATACACATTATGGGAATAGCAGAATAGGACAATAAATGAAACTATGAATCTCTAATATATTGTTATTCTATTAGCTTTTCTTTTAAAGCTTTTCTTTTTGCTCCAGGAAGCAAAGGAAATGTTCATGACTTGGTGAAGAAAGCTTTTTTACTTAAGTACTCTATCTAAACCAAAGAAATCACTTCTCTAATCCTTATCCCTATCCCCAATTTAGGATTTACATGGCATTATCCCCACAACTCTTCAAAGCAGGAAGCACTAAAACCATTATTCTAATTTTATAGATAAGGAAATAGGTAAGTAAAAAGCTGATGGGACTTGGCTAATAGCCACACAACAATCACTCCAACCCAGATTTTTTGACTTTCAGTCCTACATTCCATTCCACTCCACCATACTATCTCCTGAATAAATGAGTTTGAAGGCAAATACACACACACACACACACACACACACACATACATATATATACACACACACACACTCTCTCTCTACCTCTCTCTCTCTCTTCCTCCCTCTTTCTCTATCTGTATCTTTATCTATATTATATGTTCGGATATCCTTTTTGTTGACCTAGAAGCAGAAAAGTTGTTTTCTGCTAGCCTTTGTTCTCCTAATAGAATTTTTGCTTAATAAATACAAACCTAAATGGTCACAAATAAGACATATGATGAACTTCTGATTTTAGCATACTAGATTAAGGGACCTTTCTTAGGCACCAAAAATGTCCTTATTAAAATGAGATCATGCCTTATCTATGGCCATCCTTCTCAAATGAATAAATTTCAGCTGTTGTCCTTATTAAAGCATTGCTCTTCAGCTAGGTGGCACAGTGGATAGCATGCTGAGGCTGAAGTGAAGAAGATTAATCTTCCTAAATTCAAATCTGGCTTCAGACACTGGGCAATCACTTGACCCTAACTGCCTCCGTTTCCTAACCTGTAAAATGAATTGGAGAAGAAAATGGTAAACTACTACAGTATTGTTGTCAGCAAAACCCCAAATTAGTTCGCCAAGAGTAGGACACGACAGAACTGACTAAAAAAACAAAGCAAAAGCACTGCCAGATGATCTTAACATCCCACATTATCTCAATCCCAATTTAGTCAGTCAACAAACTTTTATAAAGTGCTTAATGTGTGCCAGACACTAAGCTGATGTGGGTAATTAACAAATTATACTGATAAAGTAGGGCTTCCTCGACTGGAGATGTGAGCATTAACCACAAGACTTCTACATAATTCTTCCAAGTAACTGGAACCACCAATGGCTAGCAAGGGAGCAAAACTTAGATAGAGGGACTTCATAACTTAGAATGCAAAGGTTTCAGCATTAGAACTTCAGGCACAAACTTGTTACCAAATACTTTCTTATGCTTCATCTTCAAAGATTTCATTGATGTGGGTAGAATCTCACCACAGATCCTAACCTATCCGCAGAATTTTATCCTTTATGACTCTTGCCCATCATCCTCCTATAAATTCTACATTTAAAAAATCTACCCACGGTGTTTAGAGATTCTGGCCTTGGTCTTTTTCACACTTCCTGGGCACCCATGCAGCACTCAGGCGATATACCTGCTATCCTTCACTCTCCCTAAATGACCAGCCAGGTTTTCTGTTGTTACACATAATTCATTAATTGCAATGTGGGCTGTCTTAACCCGATTTCTCCCAAAAATAGATTTTATCCCCAAAACTAAATATATAGAGAGAAATCATAGCACAGAACTATGGCTAATATCTATTCCATATACACAAATCTTGACTACTATTTTAAGTCACAAGAATTTATTGTACATAGACAATATGTAAAGTACTTTGTCAAGTTCTAGAAATCAGTCAATAAGCATTTATTAAGCAGCCTACCATAGACAAGGCACTGAAAATGAAATTAACAGACCTTAATTCAAAGGACTTACATTCTGTAAAGGAACCACATATTCACAAATAAATACATACAGAATAAACACATAACAAGTATGCAGAAATGGGAGGGAAAGAGTTAAAAATTAGACATTAAAAACTGAATAAAACAAAGATGCTGCCCCTGAAACTTTAAAAAAAAAAAGTGATTCAAATCTGAGTGTTATTTATTAAGAAGATGAGGTCAACGTCAAATTTTGAAAGGGACAAAAAGATTTCAATGCAGTTTCTGAAAATAGTGGTAACAAGTACCAATGGAAAGTAAAAATTTTGCAAGACCTTAATTGAATATGTACGTATAACAAAACTGACTGTGTAAAATCTATTATGCAAGAAGAAAAAGTACTTCTTCACTACTTACTGCTAGGTAAACACAAGTTTTAAATAATTTTCAGTGCAATAGACCTGGAATTTTATTCCCCACAGCCTAGTGATTTTAAATGCCCTGTGACCTTCTTAAGCACTGCCAACATCAACATCTGGTACCTGGCACATAAAGAAAATAGATTCTAAAAGGTTTTAAAACCTTTCATTTTCATCATGTGCTTTAAATATGTTTCTAAGGCAGTACTTTCCCTTTCCCCTTATTCAGAATATACAAAAAATATGAAGCTGTCCCATCATGCAGCTGTATTATTGTTTTAGAAGCCGAAGAAGAAAATAATTATCATAAATTGGATAGTTGTTAATATTTTCTCATACCCTTTGAAGACCAAGATTATATACAATATAATAAAATAGAGACCTGTGACCTGACTGGATGAAAGGAATCCCAGAGTGATGTAATTATGTCCCCCAAAATATATACATTGGTGAAAAGACTTCATAATCCAAGGCAGATCCCTACAGAATTCTCAAGATTTTTCTTTTTTTCTTCTATATTTTCTTGTGCCAGATTTTTATGACCTTCAAATCCCCCAAAGCTTTGAACAAAAACAGTAATGATCATAATATTGATGATAATAATAATCATTATACTCATACCCTCTCCCTAATTGCTATATTTTATTGGAGAAGCTCAAAACTTGAAATTCATGATTTCCTACAACCTACCAAGATCACTCACAAAACTACTATGGGAGGTAGTTTAGTAATATAGTAATATAGTAAACAGAGAACTGAACTCCATGTCAGAAGAATATTCAATTATCATTATGTTTTCACAAATAAATATAAAAACAAAAGGTATAGTCAAATATAGGGCCAGGGTAGAACGCAGAATATCAAGTCTTTTTTTATGGTCTTCCTAAAACCTCACTTTCTAGTTGGCATTCTAGTTGAAATTAAAAATTAATAATAATAATAAATATGAACTAGCTTCAGACAGATGTCTGAAGGTTTGTAAAATAGAACTAGGTCCTACTCAAGAATGAAAAAAGTTAATTCCAATCCAACAGAGAAACTTTTTATTAAACACCTGTTATTCATAGGGCATTGTACATGGCACTGGGACACACAAGAATAAAATTAAAGATACTTTCAGTGTTTGAGGGACTTAGGCTCCACTAGGAGATATAC